>NC_089753.1:47484428-47489428 GCF_040412425.1 Macrobrachium rosenbergii
GGTGGTCCATAAAATACATTTATTGCAACGTTTCAAAACACAAAGGTTTCATTTTCAAGCTAAATTATAAAGATAAAAAAACAATAAAATTAGCATTAAAAGGACTAAAAACAAATACAAGACATGATACATTATATAGCAGAATTAAAAACGAGTTGTAGCAGGACCAACCATCAAGAGAGGAAGGAAGGACGAAAGTCAGAAGGAACAAACCAAAGACGGCCGGCAACAGCTCACGTAAGGTAAGGAGTTATCGAGGAAGACTGCGTGTTCAATTGGGGAACAAGTTGTTTAACAAACAAGGACTCCTGGATTGTCAATAGTTTGCCATTCGGTGCCCGTCCCAATATTTCAAAATCTTTGTATTGTATGTTATGTTTGCATTTATTGGTGTGTTGCCTGATGTTGGAAAATTCAGGATTAGCAAGTTTCCTACCAGTTCGATAGCTAACGCCCTTATGGCAATCAATTCTGACCCTTAGTAACCTCTGCGTGGATTCCACGTAGGTCCCTAGATTACATATAGGGCAATTGAACTTGTACACAACACATGAGGTCATCAAAGGGTCAAGTTTATCTTTGAATTTAAACAAACTACCCAAAGTCAGTGGATTTGTTGGGATGATATTAAATTTAACAGCTGGTGTATAATTTTAATTTTGCTATATAATGTATCATGTCTTGTATTTGTGTTTTAGCCCTTTTAATATTAATTTTATTGTCTTTTTATCTTTATAGCTTGAAAATGAAACCTTTGGGTTTTGAAACTTTGCAATAAATGTATTTTATGGACCACCTGAGATGTACTTCCTCCTTCAACTGCCTTCTATTGTTCGAGTTACCAGTAACCACCACATCTTAAAAACGTTATATATATAATATATATATATATATATATATATATATATATATATATATATATATATATATATGTTTTTGTATGTATGTACATGTATATATTTGTTATATATATATATATATATATATATATATATATATATATATATATATATATATATATATATATATATATATATATATATATATATATATATATATATATGTTACAGGAACAGAATCAATTATTTTTTTTGAAAGTGTACGTAATGATCTAGCGATCTTACTTTTGAAAAGATTCGACCCATGATAACACTTGCATTTTCCTCTATCTCTCTCTCTCTCTCTCTCTCTTTCTCTCTCTCTCTCTCTCTCTCTCTCTCTCTGTCTCTCTCTTTCTCTATCGAATAATAACTCTCTCATTATCACTGTAAAAGCTCACCCACCTAACCTCACCATTCTCACCAAAGCAATTAAATGGACTATTTAAAGAAACACAATAGTTTCTACAAAAATAGGTTTATTATTCGAATAACCCAACAAGAAACGAATAAAACAAAGCAAAGATTAAAATGCATAACAAATGAATTATCGAGTCAGATAACTAAACTCTAAACTGCAAAACACTTCTGATTAAAGAAGTCTCATTATGGCTAAATTTGTTAGCCTGAAATCCCCAGAATCACACATCCTCACAAATCGATAACTAAAAAGTATTTGTCCAAAAAAACAGTCTACCACAATTCCATGTCATTCCAACATGTCCACAGACATCTGTCGAAAGAATTAAACATGATAGAAAACTCCCAAAAATATATGAAATGCAAAAAACAATAATGGAAAGTGTAAAATGCTCATTAGATATGGCAAACGTAACATAACAAAATAATAATATAAAAGAGGTATGAATATTCATATTAAATCTCCCACACCAGTTCATAATGATCAGAAAGTCATGGTAAAAATCACAAGTTCAATTTCCTCCCATAAAAACAGAGATTTGAAACTCTACCTTATCTGCCGATTTTCAAAGCCTGGAACGCCTCCAAAGCTACGACTGGACAATTGCAGTTCTGTCACGTTAATGAACGATCAAACTTTTTAGGGCAGATTTTGGCATAATCTAGATCAAAGTAACGCACGTACTCACGAATATACATAACACTCCGGAGATCACCTGAAAATATTGCTGAGCTTCTCACGCAGATAGCTGAGGAATCAAACTATTTGCTGAATACAAAGATTTTACAACTGACGGCTCTGTCAGTCAGTACCATCTCACAAAATTCTTTCATCACATCTTAAAGCATTGAAGCTATGAAATGCATATATGTGTCCTTTAAGATTGTAGCAGTCTGTATATTTTCTTAAATAAATATATACATATATATATATATATATATATATATATATATATATATATATGTATATATATCATATATATATATTTAATTATTTAGAATTTTTTATACTATGATCTTTTTAGTTATCTTTTTAATTCATTTTATTATCTGTTTCCCTTGATTTTGTTGTGTCTGTATACAAGCATTGCTTCGTGTATTATTTGGATATCGAATAATAACAATAATAACGTTATTGCTGCAACAGAAAACTCATTAACTTTTGCACCTACCTAATTTAAAAACATACGGGCGATTTTTCAATATACATATTCATTATTAGTAAAAGCTTTCACAATTATTGAAAATATATCCTTAACATATACATCTGAGAGCCCCCGTAGATTATGTGGGTGTTTGCCATAATAATTCTTTTAATTATAAGCTATTGAAACTAAATTTGTTTTCTGGGCCTTATTGAATAAATCTTGGATGGACTGCAGTTGCCAGGTGCCTAGCTAGCGAACATTAACAAAGTATTTTGAAAAATTTCAGTTTTGTAATTGTTTACAGACTACCGCTCATTTTATTTATTCATTTGTTGAGTAACTAATTTTAGACATTTTCCATAATTGTAATGTTTCTATAATTAAGTCTCATTAGGTGGGTTTTCCCGGGCACAAGAATAGTGAGAGAATATTATTGCTATTTTTATTATACTGCTGAGAATTCTATTCTCTCTCTCTCTCTCTCTCTCTCTCTCTCTCTCTCTCTCTCTCTCTCTCTCTCGCGTAGTGTAACGAGCTAAAATTGATATCTGCATCCGATGATATTTTCCAGAAGTCGCCAATTCTTGGAATAAAGTAATAATCCTTCTCTCTGAAAAACAGTTTTTTTGCTGATAATAATATATATATATATATATATATATATATATATATATATATATATATATATATATATATATATATATATATGGGTGTGTTAGTAGCCTTGGTATATAGGGCACAGTGTAAATATGGTCTTCCCCATCTTCCCCATACGAGGGTGATTTTAATTTACATAATTAACAGGGTTTAGAGAAAGTTGTTAGGGGTTGAAAATTTGTTAAAGAGAATGAAATGAGGCTTTTTAGGAGTAGAGGAGGTGGAAAGGGGGAGGCAGATGGAGGGGATCTGTATCTTCGAACAAAATTAACCTTTGAGAAAGGATAGGGTTGAGGGGTCTTCCTTTATAAATTACTAGCTGACCAACCCCGCACTGCCCAAGAAAACTCTGAATGACAACCCACAAACTCTCTCTCTCTCTCTCTCTCTCTCTCTCTCTCTCTCTCTCTCTCTCTCTCTCTCTCTCTAGTTAAAGCTTTAGGAATTGTAGGAGAAATAGCAGACTGGATCGAAGACTGGCTAACTAATAGAAAACAGAGAGTTGTAATAAACAGTGATGAATCAGAATGGGCAGATGTGACAAGCAAAGTTCCTCAGAGTTCTGTCCTTGGCCCGCTCTTGCTTTTGATTTACATTGACATTGATGTAGGCATAACTAGCAGGATAGCCAAATATGCAGATGACACCAAACTAGGTGTAAATGCAGCAGACCCAGATACAGTGGAAAGTTTAAGAAATGATCTAAGGAAAATAGAAGAGTGGTCAAAAAGATGGCAGATGCTGTTTATCTTGGATAAGTGTAAAGTGTAACAAATAGGAGCAAACAACCTTCATGCCAACTACATGCTGTTTGGGAATGACATAAATAGTGTAGAACAAGAAGAGAACCCCAGAGTTATTTTTACCAAGGACTTAAAATCCACAAAACAGTGCATAAAAGCTGAAAAGAAGGCACAGAAACAAGTGGGATACATAAGGAGGCAGTTCAAATACAGAAACAAAAACAAACAGTGCTGCAGCTCTACACATCAGCAGTTAGGCCTCATCTTGAATATGCAGTAAAGTTTTGGTCACCAACACTAAGAAAGAACATAATAGATTAGAAGGGGTACAACCAAGAGCCACAAAGTTAATTCCATCCATTAGGCAAATAGGTTACCAAAGACGATTTGAGAGCCTGAACAAGTATGGCTTAGAAACATGACGATTGTGAGGACAACTAATAGAAGCATTCCAAATACTGAAAGACATAACAGAAGTAGGCAATAACCTCTTCACATTAAACAAAAACCAGACAAGAAATAATGGATGGAAACTACAACTGAAGAGATACAACACATCTCATTGTGGGAACTTTTTTACATACAAGATATGTAACACATGGAATGAACTGCCACCAGAGGTTGTAAACAGCAATTTCTCTCTCTCTCTCTCTCTCTCTCTCTCTCTCTCTCTCTCTCTCTCTCTCTCTCTCTCTCTCCTGTTAAGATAGTTGCTTCAGTTACATTGCCCAGTATTTTTTATATTTTATATTTCACCCCTTCTCACCCCTCCCCCTTTCCTATCTGGGCTGAAGTTGGACTTGAAGGGCATCGGGAGTGTTACTATTTATCTCAGCAACCTCGAAAACTATGGATTAGACACTAATATCTGTCATTTTTGACATTTTATTTTTCACCCTTCTCATCCCCCTTCCTGTTGGGGCTGAACTTGGACTTAAATGGCATCGGAAGTGTCACCATTCATCTCAGTGATCTCAAAACTATGGATTAGACACTAATCTCTGTCGTTTTCGGTTATTTTTACGTGTCACCCCCTTCCCACGCCCACCCCCACCCCCTTTTGTACCAGTGATGTCTTACAGCATTCTTTTCCAGATAGTAAGTCATATGTATACCGAAATGAGGTATGATGAATTCATAGAGTTTGTTTAGTT
>NC_089753.1:47491928-47509428 GCF_040412425.1 Macrobrachium rosenbergii
AAACACATTTCTCCTTTTTAAGCACTTTTGTACCCATTTTTCATTATCTTTATTTATTGTTAGTGTTATCTGAATTAAATATTAGGTTATCTGAACGCATCTTTGGAATCTTTAATTTCAAGTCAGTGGCCTCTCTGTAAGCTTGTTCCATATGAATAGGGTTCATCCTGAATGAATAATAATAATAATAATAATAATAATAATAATAATAATAATAATAATAATAATAATAATAATAATAATAATAATTATGAAGAAATCCATAGTGGTGTAAATGTAAATATATATTAGAAATATATATACATGTATATAAAAAACGTGTATATATTTACATACATATATGTATATATACATATATACATTTACACCACTGTGGAGTTCTTCACCAGTTTAAAGAATTATGCTAGCATGAGATTTTTCATAATAATAATAATAATAATAATAATAATAATAATAATAATAATAATAATAATAATCTTGATTTAATAGTGTGTCTTTTAGATATATTTGCACCTGTGTCATGTAGAAGACTTGATACGTTCCTCATGACTGAACTGTCATTACAACCCATTACAACAGTAATGTCCGCAGTAATGGAGACGAGGAACTGAGGAAGGGGGGCGGAGGAGTTGGGGGGGAGATATTTGCTCAGAAAAGCAGATTGGCACTAAGATGATGTTGACATCCATTCGATGAGCGTCTTTCGAAAAAAAAAAAAAACTCCATCTTCGCGGAGTTTCTTTTGAAGAGGCTAAATTTATGCTTTACCTTTTCCCGAGATGTTGAGAATCCTATCTTCTTGTTTCTTCGGGGATGATGTCTCGCTGAAATAAAATTACTTTATGTGGACTCCAGACTCTCTCTCTCTCTCTCTCTCTCTCTCTCTCTCTCTCTCTCTCTCTCTCTCTCTCTCTCTCTCTCTCTCTCCTTCTTCTTCTTCTTTGTTCGTCTGGTTGCTGGAACTTAAATTAAATTTTCATTATTTGTAGATTTTGTAATATAATGATACGTCTCTCTCTCTCTCTCTCTCTCTCTCTCTCTCTCTCTCTCTCTCTCTCTCTCTTCTTCTTTCTTTCTTCTCTGTTCATCTGCTTGCTGGAACTTAAATTAAATTTTTATTACTTGTAGATATTGTAATATAATGATACGTCTCTCTCTCTCTCTCTCTCTCTCTCTCTCTCTCTCTCTCTCTCTCTCTCTCTCTCTCTCTCTCTCTCTCTCTCTGTCAGAAGATGAGTTTGAGATGGAAATCATGGCAGTCACTCAATCTTCTTCCTAAGACTGTGGGCGAAAAGGCGATGCAATTTTGATACCGAGTAGGATGGGTTATTATTGAGAAAAAGTGGTTTGACAAGATCACGAAGTCCGTCTCCTTTCTGGGGCAGAGTTCAGAGGTCTACATCAGGCCTCTTTTCCCCTTCAACGCCTTATGACACTTAGCAGGATGCCCTTAGGGCTTTGGCCATTGTTTGCATAAACCCAAAATAATTTCTTAACCAAAGAACCGCAGGGTCACACCTGATGGATTTTATGTCGCAAATGAAAGGTTAAAATTGGAGGAAGTTTATGTTAAATAAGTTAGACAGAAGACAGAAAAGAATTTACAGAAAGAAAAATACAGCAAGAAATGTAACTGGGTGCTTAAGGGACGTTACAAAAGAACCTGCAGTACTGTCTACAGTATACAAACAAAGCTTACTGTAAACGGTATCTCCCCATGGGGGAATAAAGTGGAAACAATTTCCAGATTATCATGACTTGTAAAATAACCAGAACGGTGAAGCGGGCTGTTTCATTCCGAATAAAATAACTGTCATGAGGACTGTAGCAGTTATTCTTGAAGGCTGATGAACATATAAACGCTTATTCTTAGATATAAGTACGTCTTGAATATGTTTAAATAAAGGTCATGTTAGGTCACTTGGTGTTCCATGGACTTCACAGTGTGGTGGTCATGAGTTCGAATCCTGCTGGAGGCTTTATGGATTTCACTGGTTAACAACCTGACCGTCCCTGTGAGCTAGGACCTTGGGGACTGTCCGTCGACTGTTGCGGGTCGCAGCTGGGTCGGGTAAGGTTATGGGATAGCAGGAGATTCAGTATTAGAGTATGAGCTATTAATTTCTATTGCTCTGAAGACAAAGTCAGGTGATTTGGGATTTCACTTGAGTCTAAATACTTCAAGATTAATAATATCTATGAGGATTTTGCTTAAGAATAGAGAAAATAAATTAAAGTTGAATTACTAAAAGAATATCTCCCGTGTACTGATTTTTTTTTATAAATTTAAGCTAAATTACTAAAGGAATGTGTCTTTTGTTCACTTATAATTTTTATAAATTTAAGCTAAATGATTAAAAGAATATTTCTTGTGCACTTCTAGTCTTCATTCAGTTCGAATTCAAATTCAGCCGACGATACAACTGCAACCTACCTGCGTGCGCTACAGAATTAGCCATTTGCACGGATGAATAATTCAGAATTGTAGAACTACTTCATTACACGAGTGAATGAACGATGAAGAGATGAAATGGAAGCAGCCATTATTATTGTTTGTGGGTATTAATGAGGGATTTACACTTCTCTTTATGTCTGTTTGTCTCCGTTTTCCATTTATATGGAATATTATCCCCTATCACAACAGCTACCGTGAATTTGGATGTCATTGTCATATACAACTCACGACAGAATGATGGTACGTCTCTCTCTCTCTCTCTCTCTCTCTCTCTCTCTCTCTCTCTCTCTCTCTCTCTCTCTCTCTCTCCCCATTATCTTCTTTTTCTTCTTCGAGGTGTAATTGTCATATAACCTACGACAGGTTGATGATACGTCTCTCTCTCTCTCTCTCTCTCTCTCTCTCTCTCTCTCTCTCTCTCTCTTCTTCTTCTTCTTCCTCTTCTTCTTCTTATTCGAGGTGTCAGTTGTCATATAACCCATAGACAGGATGATGATGCGTCTCTCTCTCTCTCTCTCTCTCTCTCTCTCTCTCTCTCTCTCTCTCTCTCCATTATCTTCTTCTTCTTCCTCCTCTTCTTCTTCTTCTTCTTCTTCTTCGAGGTGTAATTGTCATACAACCTACGACAGAATGATGATACGTCTCTCTCTCTTTCTCTCTCTCTCTCTCTCTCTCTCTCTCTCTCTCTCTCTCCTCTTCTTCTCTCTTCTCTCTCTTCTTCCTCCTTCTTCCTCCTCCTTCTTTTCTTCTTCTTCTTCTTCGAGGTGTAATTGTCATACAACCTACGTACAGAATGATGATACGTCTCTCTCTCTCTCTCTCTCTCTCTCTCTCTCTCTCTCTCTCTCTCTCTCTCTCTCTCTTCTTTTTCTTCTTCGAGGTGTAATTGTCATATAACCTACGACAGGTTGATGATACATTTCTCTCTCTTCTTCTCTTCTTCTTCTTCCTTCTTCTTCTTCTTCTTCGAGGTGAGGTGCAGTTGTCATATAACCTACGACAGGAATGATGATACGTCTCTCTCTCTCTCTCTCTCTCTCTCTCTCTCTCTCTCTCTCTCTCTCTCTCTCCATTATCTTCTTCTTCTTCCTCTTCCTCTTCTTCCTCCTCCTCCTCCTCTTCTTCTTCTTCTTCTTCGAGGTGTAATTGTCATACAACCTACGACAGAATGATGATACGTCTCTCTCTCTCTCTCTCTCTCTCTCTCTCTCTCTCTCTCTCTCTCTCTCTCTCTCTCTCTCTCTCTCCATTATCTTCTTCTTCTTCACTTTCTTCCTCTTCCTCTTATGACCTCGACAAGATCTTCCTCCTCTTGGTGGAACTTAAATAATATTATTGATTACTTGTAGATATCATCATTGTAATATCATCTGCGACAGAATGATAGAGGTAGATTAATAGTGCCAAAACTATACCAGGAAAACTAAGGAAAGCACACAGGACATTAATCCACCACGCACCAGCATCGATAATGCAGCGTCTATTCAATTACCAGCTCATCTGAAGAACATAACAAGTGAGCGTAGACGTGTTTAAGAATAAGCTCGACAAATATCTAAGATGGATCTTAGAACCCAAGACTGGAATTGCAAAATTACTTGAAGATAGCATCATTGTAGACATCAAAGGTCATCTGAGGGACTGGGGCAATGATACGAACTGTAAGGTCTCTCTCTCTCTCTCTCTCTCTCTCTCTCTCTCTCTCTCTCTCTCTCTCTCTTCTTCTTCTTCTTCTTCTTCTTCTTCTTCTTCCTTAGCCGCCTGTTTGCTGGCGCTTAACTCATATTTTTTTATGACCTGCACATTCAAAATAAAGGGTTTAGTCTGTTTCGTAAAGAAATCCAGTTGACTGGAGTTTTTCGCGTTGCTAATGTTCGTTAACTTTTAGGAATACTGTAGTTTTTTAGCTTTCTGTAAAAGAAAACTATTGTGCCGGCTTTGTCCGTCCGTCCGCACTTTATTCTGTCCGCACTCTTTTCTGTCCGCACCTTTTCTGTCCACCCTCAGATCTTAAAAACTACTGAGGCTAGAGGGCTGCAAATTGTTATGTTGATCATCCACCCTCCAATCACCAAACATACCAAATGGCAGCCCTCTAGCTTCAGTAGTTTTTATTTTTTTCAAGGTTAAAGTTAGCCATAATCATGCTTCTGGCAACGATATAAGATAGGCCACCAACGGGCTGTGGATAAAGTTTCATGGGTCGCGGCTCATACAGCATTATACCGAGACCACCGAAAGATAGATCTATTTTCGGCTGTACAGGAAACTCGATAGCGCCTAAGAATCTTCGGCGCATTTTTTACTTGTTCTTCGTTGAAATTAATTCGATATAGAAAGTCTCAGTTTTGTTTTAACCTCAATAATAGATTTGATTCATCGAATGATACTAAAGCAGGTGTCAAGCTTCAGCTAGAACGAATCTTTCTTTTTCCAAGATTGCCTCCACAATCAGAGAGTCAGTGTCACTATGCTTTACAGTAGATACTCTTGAAATGTAAACAGATCTAGACTAGACCTCAAGTGGTAAATACAAAGTACGAATGTACAGGATCCTTGACAGTTGCTTATCCGATTATAATATCCACGTTTCATTTCTGGAATGAAGTATATATTATTATTATTATTATTATTATTATTATTATTATTATTATTATTATTATTATTATTATTATGAACCCTATCCGTATGGAACAGGCCTGCAAGGGCCAGTTTCATAAGAACAAGATTCAGCTCCTGAATAATAATAATAATAATAATAATAATAATAATAATAATAATAATAATAATAATAATAATAAAGTCCAGGATGGAAATATGAATATATCTCATATCTGGGCTATCGAAGGTAGAGGGGAAGTGAGAGCTATCCGAAGCCATCCACATCGCGTGTGCATAATTACGGCCATAAAATTACGAGAATGTTCGGGGTTATGCCTATAAACCAACGAAGCGCCACGAAAAAATAGCAAGAAGAAGTTCCCCTAAAACACGAGGAATGTTTATGGGGGTTTCTCCCTAGGATTGGGGGAAAACGGGGCGCGATTTCCCCTCTGGAAATGGGGAATTAAGTAAAGGGCTAGACGTTATACATCATGTAAATGGAGTTCCTAGGGAATTTATAGGGGAGGGGGGGGGAAGCAGGGGAGAAACTGGAACCCATTTTAGGGGGTTTAGGGAAGTTTTAGACTTCGACGCAGCTCTAGAAGAGAGGAATATGATAGTCAGCTTTTAAGGGAGTAGAAAGTGCTAAATAGACAACTCCCCTTCCCCCCGCCCCACCCCTAAAAATTAATGTTCCATAAAGCTGATGTCTCGTTGTAAGATAGATGATTCCAAATTGTAAGCAGTATAATGGAGAAAGGAATATTTATTTTTGCCTTAAATTGATTTTCTTCCTCACCCCCATCCATCTTATTCATATATATCACACACACACACACACACACACACACACACACACATTATAAAAGATAAAGTCAGTGTAGGTTCTCCTCCAAGTAATCCGTGATTATGGAAAACCATCATGCAATGTAGCATGGCGGTGGTTACGTGTTTTGTTTTTTCTTGCAGAATACTGTATACTGACAAACAGCTGACTGTAACGAAGTATAAACTCCATGCGAAGTTCAATACTGAATATATAAAGCTCAAATTCCTCCGTTATTGAAATTTTATTTGTAAATCTTTACGTGAAAAGTAAGATTCTGTCAACTATTTTGGTTAAACACTCTAATCTTGATTCATACCGGGGTTGTTGACACTCCAATTGTAAAGGGCAAGTGTTAAGGTAAAATGAAGTTTTATTCTAAGTCTAAGGATTACAGTAAATATTTGTCTGAAATGCCATAAAAAAAGAAGAGTTATATTAATTATGAGTTTTTTTTCTCCATCTCCTAGCTTCATGTGACTATGATTAATTTTTTTATTGGTATTTGTTCAGTAATCTCCTACTGATTTTTCTACTTGTTAAAAAGGTGCTATACTTTTGATAAAGTATATATACGCATATATATATATATATATATATATATATATATGTGTGTGTATATATATTATATATATACACATATGTGTGTCTGTGTGTATACTTATATATGTACACACACTTATATAAATATATAAATTATGTATACATATATATATATATGTGTGTGTGTATGTGTCTGTATGAATATATGTATATATAAACACACATATATATTATATATTATATATATATATATATATATATATATATATATATATATGTATATATATATATATATATATATATATATATATATATATTATATATATATATATATATATGTATATATATATATATATATATATATATATATATATATATATATATATGTGTGTGTGTGTGTGTGTGTGTGTGTGTAGTGCAAGATTACCCTTCTTCCTTTGTTGTCAGTTTCATTCTTAATTAACCTAGAGATCTGCCGAGTCAGCCGAAACATGACTTTATATTGGCAAAACAATGTAATCAACCCCAGTATGATTATTTTTTGAAACACCACAGATCAAGATAAGGTCATTCTTACCTTTCATATCCGATAAGAAAGAATAATATCGTTGGGTATCGTAATTGATTGTGCTTTATCGTCAAGGCCATTGGTCTATTGTACGTAGGATACCTAGGATTAGGATTCTCTCATCCCATTGCAATATCATCCCCCAGGGAATGTCTGTCTGGTTCTCGAAGCTTGGATAATTAATGAGATGAGATCCTCATCAAAAGAAAGGTAAATTAACAGATTCTTATGTAAGATTAGTCCGGAGATTTTTCTGTCAGCCTAGGAAATTTGTTTGTTTGTAGTTTTCTTGGGGACTTATTGTCAGTCACTTATGTCGTGCTATTATTATTATTATTATTATTATTATTATTATTATTATTATTATTATTATTATTATTGTTATTATTATTATTGTTATTATTATTATTATTCTCTTCCCGTTTTGCTGAGTTTGATAAAGACTTTGTAGGTAGGTACATTTAGGTTTGGTGATTGTTTTCCAAAAATGAATTTACCTTGTTCTACTCTGGAAGGTCAGGGGTCTATTTAATGGTCAAAATTTTAGATTTTTTTTTTTTTGTAAACCTTAGTAACTAGGATATTCTGAGGCTTCTGGTCTTCAGAGTTCTATGCTATGTGTCAAAGGTGTTTTTTTTTTTACTTGACTTATATAGCTCTCCTTTTGATGAGTCTTGATAGATAAGTATCTTTGGCGTAGCGGAGCATGTTCCATAAATATCCAAACTGTAATGATATCCTATACAAGTGCTCTTTTTGTTCACCTTGGCTTATATTCAGAGGTCACTTGGTAATTTAAAGATTAATAGTTTTTAAGTTTTCTCTGATTTTGATGAAACTTCTTTGATAGGTACCCTCAGGATAATGAAAACTTGTCTAAGGTATTTTATACCTTGATTTATTTCTCAAATTATAACAGGTCAGTGTATAGAAAAATGGAATGTTTCAAAATTTATTTCTATTCTGATTTTAATGCAACCAAGTAGGTGTGTACTTTGTAGGCTAGTCATTACTGCCCTATGGTTATCAGTAAGATATTGTGTCCAGCCACTCCTCCAATAATGTTGCAAAGTTTTCATCAGAGTTTCTCTGTCCCATGTATACTTACGAATGTTCTTTTTTAAAATAGGATATCCCCAACATTCAAGGCCATCTTAGAACACACTCTCAGAACACTCCACTCTCAGTTAATCCAGGTAGTAAAAACTACCAATACAGTCTTTTCCTGTTATCAATTTCTGCATTTAAGTCACACAGCGCACCCACTATTCATTCCCACTGAATGATGGCGCTGAATTTTCGTCCTTTTGATGGACTATGGACTTTTATCCTAAATATCCACTCGAGAAATGTTTATAAAAATAAACTAGGTGTAAAAGGTGCAATTAAAAGATTAAGGAAAAGAGGATTGAAGACAAATAGACTGACATCTCCAAAATATAAAATCCCACTCCAAAATGAACTCCTTGTTCCCATCTTACCTGCCCGCCGTTGTCCAGGACCAATAATGATCTTATAAGAATAGAAAAGAATTCGCACTACGGACTCTGCATCGTACGTAAACAAGCGAAAATGAATTTTATGGCGGAAACGAAGCGAATATGAAAATGGCGAAAAATAGAAATGAAGTATTTGGTTCTTCGGACTTCGGGAAATATTTCCTCGCGGCAGAAAATATTTTCTAGGCATTAGAAGGAGAATTTAATAATCACGGCGGAGCTGGAGTTGTTGCTGCTCCTCTCCTCTCTCTCTCTCTCTCTCTCTCTCTCTCTCTCTCTCTCTCTCTCTCTCTCTCTCTCTCTCTCTCTCTGGCTCGGAATTACTCCCCTCACTATTTTTGGACTGCGCGATTTAATTTATCTCCTGCTTTTATTTCATAGCTGAGCTCTTTTTTTTTTTCTTTTTTATCTCGGAAAAGATCTTCGTTGTTGTTCCTCGCTTGTTTTATTCGCTTGTGACGGGCATTGTGCAACCCCTCTTTTCTTCCCTCCTCCTCCTCCTCCTCCTCCTCCTCCTCAGCAAGTCATCTTGAGGATTAGCCATGTTAAAAAAGGATATGCTTGTGAGGGAAGTTGGTTTTTTGTCCAATATATTATCTTTCCAAAGTTATTATAATAGTATTTTATATATATATATATATATATATATATATATATATATATATATATATATATATATATATATATATATATATATATATGTGTGTATGTGTGTGTGTATATTGCCTTTAGTACAAAAATACATACACATATATAAACCCATATATGGCTTCTGTGTCTTAGTGAATTAAGCTCCTAAGCATGTTCCAGTAGTCTGCAGTTCAAATCCCCCAAGGAGGAGGTTATTGTGTTAGCATCTATTATCAGGTAATATTGCTTGCTCATAAAGTGAGCATTACATCAGGCCCGTCGGGGAGGAAGAAGACTAAATTTGTCCAGTCACTGCTGGTGGTGTAGGCAGACTGTGAAACCATAGTTTGGTTGGATGTCATTGTATGTATGTGCAGTTGTGTATCTGGTTACTCTTCTTTATGCTCTCTGTGGCTGAGTGGATGAAGCATTGGCTTGCTGCTTCAGTGGTCAGTGGTTCAGATTTCCAAGGGGAAGGTTTCTTTTAGTTTATATATGTAAATATGTAATATACATATATCTACTATAGATCTCTTATATGTATACATATATATAAATTTATATACAGATGTATGTATGTATGTATGTATGTATGTATGCATGTATGTATGTATGTATGTATGTATGTATGTATATATATGAAAGAGAGAGAGAGAGAGAGAGAGAGAGAGAGAGAGAGAGAGAGTAAACCATCCAATCATTTTGATGCTGAAGGTTAAAATCCAAAGATGGCGTAGGATGTACATTAGTGTGATGGCGAGTCATTTGTTGCTTAACTATTAGATTTCTCTCTCATTTTGATTTTTGAATTTTCGTTTAAAGGAATTTTTACAGTTTTTGGGTATTATTTTGTATTTCGTTTGTAATTTTATTTTTATTTTAGATCCAGGTGCTTTGGGTGTGGGGAGGTTATTTTATAGACAAAAAAACCAAGTCGTTCATTATATATGCTGATCAGCCATGGCTGGTCTCCATCGTTTTGCCTGTGCGTCACCTGAAGACGGTCAAGAACATCATATGTAAAGGGAAAAAGTGTTGGAACATGGTCTTATTTTGATTTTCACTCTTTCCAAAGACTTTGCAGTCTATACCAGTGAGTTAGGAATGATTCTTGGTATATACAAGTAGAGGGCTCCCCTTTCTAGATTATTGCATCAAAAACAGCTACAAGTGCTACCTGTGTTTCATCATGTGTAATCTTTTGTCATCTGAAAGATAGCCGGCAGCATCCGGTTATAAAGGATAATACCAAAATGTAATGCGTAGATTAATACTGTAATAACTATTACTCCAACATTTTATTTTACCGTTTGATTACTGTTTTTTGAAACTAGGAATGTTTTCGTAATGCTCTTAGATATCATACTGGTAGACATTTGGTTTTATCCTGTTTCATACTGAAAGCTTTGTGTTGATAGCATTACTCACTAAGTTGTATTTGTTTTAATATGGAAATAATGGAGAATTGCGCATGCGATTAGTTATTCTAATGAACTTTTAATTTATATTTGAGTTTGGATCAAGATACTTTGCTGCTTTATGTATTAACCGAGTCTACGTGAATATGTCTACAGGTTTGCTGACGTTGAACGACGTTGTATCATGAATTTCTGTTTGGCTGTACACTTACATTGAGGAGTTACTAATTTACATTATAAGAAGGTCCAGTAGATAAAACAGATGGAGAACAGAAGAATATTATTGCAGCTTAGGTAGTGCCTCCATCCCTTTTTTATAAAATACTCTTCTAGATCATAGCATTAAACTGATATGGAATTCGTTAGGACCCAAGCAAGCCTTGAGGATGAACTGTGTTCTTACTCTGTAGAATATGACTAAAAAAATACATTGTCAGTCTTCACCTGGTTTCCATAACCTTTGGGAAAGATTCGTGATCTTTGTGTTCTTAATTAAAGTAACTTCAAGTATCTGACTTTTGAAACTACACATAGTTCCGTGAACATTCTGTGATGGGTCCCAGTTTATGCTGTGGTTAGGAACTCGACTGTTCATATGGTTAAAAAAGTTAGGATTTTGTTGTGTTTATTTTACTGATCATTGATGTTCGGTTTTTCCAATGAAGAGGCTTTTTACCGTGGAACCCACATGCTATTCAATCACGTCGGGTGATGGTGCCGTCAGCGCACCTCACGCGGTGCACTGTAAGCATTACTGGGGGTTCTTTGCAGCGTCCCTTCGGCCCCCAGCTGCAACCCCTTTCATTCCTTTTTTGTACCTCCGTTCATATTATCTTTCTTCCGTCTTACTTTCCACCCTCTCCCAACTGTTGTTCACAGTGCAACTGCGATGTTTTCCTCCTGTTACAACTTGAAAACCTTCTTCACTCTCATTTTCCCTTTTAGCGCTGAATGACCTCACAGATTCCAGTGCTTGGCCTTTGGCCTAAATTGTACTATTTATCGCATTCCTTACTAGTATCATACTATTTATCGTATTCCTTACTAGTATCATACTCCTTACTAGTTTCATACTGTTTATCGCATTCCTTACTGGTAACAATTTATTTATCGCATTCCTTATTAGTATCATACTGTTTATCGCATTCCTTATTAGTATCATACTATTTATCGCTTACTAGTATTCGCATTTACTAGTATCATACTATTTATCGCATTCCGTACTAGTATCATACTATTTATCGCATTCCTTACTGGTAACAATTCATTTATCGCATTCCTTATTAGTATCAGACTGTTTATCGCATTCCTTATTAGTATCATACTATTTATCGCATTCCTTACTAGTTTCATACTGTTTATCGCATTCCTTATTAGTATCATACTATTTATCGCATTACTAGTATCATTACTAGTTTCATACTGTTTATCGCATTCCTTACTGGTAACTATTTTATTTATAGTATCACACTATCTTCGCATTCCTTATTAGTATCATACTGTTTATCGCATTCCTTATTAGTATCATACTATTTATCGCATTCCTTACTAGTATCATACTATTTATCGCATTCCTTACTAGTATCATACTATTTATCGCATTCCTTACTGGTATCATACTATTTATCGCATTCCTTACTAGTATCACACTATTTATCGCATTCCTTACTAGTATCATACTATTTATCGCATTCCTTATCAGTATCATACTATTTATCGCATTCCTTATTAGTATCATACTATTTATCGCATTCCGCACTAGTATCATACTATTTATCGCATTCCTTACTAGTATCATACTATTTATATCTTACTAGTATCATACTATTTATCGCATTCCTTACTAGTATCATAGTATTTCATACTATTTATACTATTTCGCATTCCTTACTAGTATCATAGTATCTTTACTAGTATCATACTATTTATCGCATTCCTTATTATCATACTATTTATCGTATTCCTTACGGGTATCATACTGTTCATCGCATTCCTTACCAGGTATCATATATAGTACGCCAGTATCTCTACAGGTGTTTCCGTAAACTTGACTGACTGCAGAAAACAATATCAGGACAGCTAAAAGCAAAAGGATTGTCCCGTTCCAAATGTCACCAATCTTCTTGTAGGCCGATGTCTCCCGGTGTTTTCGTAAACTTTACTGACAGCAGAACGAACGATATTAGGATAGTCAAAAGCAAAAGGATTGTCCAGTCTCACTAATCTTCTTGATGGAATTTTCATTCCATTGTCTCATGTTTCTCTCGGTCTGTCACGGGTGTACGAAAGAAATCTGGTTGCTTCATAAACCGCTTTTGACAATGATGTGGTTGGGGTATTTGAGTCTTGTGTCCTCGGAGTCAGGGGGAACAAATCCTTAGGACACATTGATCGAAGTTGCGTGTCGGTCCAACATTTGCTGACGTATCGTGATAACTAAAAGAGTAGATGTAAGACCCCGAGAAATGGGTTTTCTGTATTTTTTGAATTTGTAATTTTTGACATCCGTAATTATCTGTGCACTCAGGAAAGGAATTCTGTTTTACTTTTCAAAATCTAATTTTAATTTGATCATCGACTTTAACTTATTAAGCTTTGCTTAGGAACGTATTAAAATCTCCAACGAGTGCGCTCCAAAAAAGGACAATTTATCATCCACAAACTTGTGACTTATTATTACAGTTTCAAAGTACAAAACATATATATAGATTTGTTACAGCATTAACGAGCGGTCCACCCACTCTTTATATAGAAACCAACATTAAATGAAAGTACATTATTGGAAACTTTTGTCTGTTTGTTAGCTGAATGACGCGAAACGTCGTGTGGTATTTTCAAAGAAATTTGCCAAAGTTCAGCTCCATGATTGGCAACAGTTATAATTTAGGAGAGACAGAAAGGTAACTTTAGGAAAAGAAACCTTTTGGGGTGTGGATTGATCAGCCTTGGCAAATTTTGCAGTCTTCTAAATGAATTGATATTTGGAAACTGGGTTTTCAGTTAAGCTTACTTGAGTTAGAGCATCGAGTAAACAATGATAACAGGCTTTTCATCTGGATGGATGAGTGATCTAACTTTGGTACAGCATTGCCGTCATATTTATGTTTAAGGTAATTTTGAATAGGACATTTGGACTTGTGTATATATATATATATATATATATATATATATATATATATATATATATATATATATATATATATATATATATATATATATGTGTGTGTGTGTGTGTGTGTGTGTGTGTGTGTGTGTATGTAGAATCTACTGGTCACTTTTTACCAGATACATATGTAATTGTAATAGCCACAATGCCCTCTTAAGAATTCGAGAAGTTAAGAGGGCATTGTGGCTATTACAATTACATGTATATATATACATATATATATATATATATATATATATATATATATATATATATATATATATATATATATATATTTACTGTGTATGTAGATAAATAGATAGATAGTTAGATGTGAGTTAATATAAAAACTTATTTTGTCGCTGCCGTTTAAAATTTCTAAGACCTTTATTTCACCTTGCTGTCTGTTTTGCATTCTCTTGACATTGTTTTTTTTTTTTTATGACTTTAATTCTTATAGTCAGAGCTTGGCAAACAATACAGTAAGTCAAGCCAGAAGAAGGTGGATAACAAAATACAGCCTTCCATATTTTATACTCCTCTTTCATTTGAAGATAAACCGTTCCCCGTAGAGGGGTAGTGCCGTCAGTGTACCTCACGAGGTGAACTGTAGGCATTACATAGGGTTCTTTGCAGCGTCCCTTCGGCCCCTAGCTGTTGCCCCTTTCATTCCTCTTACTGTGCCTTTGTTCATGTTCTCTTTCTTCCACCCTACTTTCCACCTTCTCCTAACAATTGTTCCAACATTGTTTTCAGCCCCCAATGACCTCATAGGTCCCAACGTATGGCCATTGGCCTAAATTTTATATTCCCTTTCCAATTCCAAGCACTTTCCTAGTTGCTTCCAACGTGTTTATATCTATGGGTCAGTACCAGAAAGTCACAGACCCAACACAACTCAGGTCACCTAAAGTGATAGCTGTAGACCCTCAAGAGGTCATCTACAGCACACCCTTGACCCTGGGTGGGCAAATAGCCCTCGAGTAACAGTGTGGCCCACCTCCAAGTCTTCACATAAAAGTCCAGAACAGTAAATCAACCTCGTCTGCGTGCTGGTTAGAGTTTAGAGGTTCATATAAGGTTTTCAGCCTCTCTAATGCCTTACCACATTCATGGGCTGCCTGTGGACATTGGCCTGTGCTGGCATAAAGCCAGGCTTTATCTTAACCAACAACGAAATCTTCAGTAAGGGGACTTAGAGAAATAGAAGTGTTTATATATATATATATATATATATATATATATATATATATATATATATATATATATATATATATATATATATATATATATATGCATGGTGTTTTGAAATTAGAGGCCCCCCTCTACAGCATAAATTAAAATTGATATGGACAAAACAAAAGTAATTAAGAATGGGTATTTATTTAAGTTTTCTCTGAGTATTTAATATTTTGTGTGGTCTCCATCTGCCTGTACCACAGCCTGCATTCTTGAGGGGTATGATTTCAGCAAATCGCAAAAAAGCTGAGACTCAAACTCCATTTCCTTGAGCACTTCGGTCACCTCTCTTCGCAGGTCGTCGAGGCTTGGTATACCATCATAGTTGACTGTGCGCACTTCAACACGATTCTTTAAGATACTACCAATGTTTTCACACACATTAAGGTCAGGAGAGTTACCTGGAAATTCACTTGACAAGAAGAAATCGATACCATTGTTTCGAAGCAGCTCCTGTGTCTGAAGAGCCTTGAAACATGGTGCCTTATCATACAAAAATGTGACTTCTTCAACAGATAACACATTTTCAGGATCTTTGAGGAAAGGAAATACTCCAGCAGTAAACACAGTTTCTCTGAAGTATTCGCCATTCCATGACTGTCCTTTTTCTTTGATGATCCACATTAACTGTTTGGCTGTGAAACAGAGAAAAATTCCCAAACATTCAGTAAATTTCACAACTTGGCGATAGCACACATCATCGCTGATATCATCCAACTTTGCAGCCCAAATAAAGTCATTTTTATGATTTGGCTTCCTGACTGTGTAAATGAAGAATTCATCTGATGCGGCAACATAGAGAAAGTCAGCTTCATCCCAATCTTTAAGAAATGAACCACAAAACCATGCACGGTCCTCTCTCTGTTGCTGAGTGATGTTGGGCTTGCTGATAACATGAAATGGCTTGATACCAGATTTTTTAAACTCACGATATACATCACTATAACTTCTCCTCTTTCCCCTTTTGTTTCTAGTTCAAGCACCAACTTACGTAAAGACTTTCTTGGTCTACCCACTGCCTCAGCTATGATGTCTTTTGACTCCTGAGAAAGGACTTCAGGCCTTCCAAGATTCTCACTCTTTTTGTGATGACAGTCATATGGATTTTTGTTCCAATTCATTTAAACAAAGGATTCATCTCTTTTAATGTATTTAGCTATCCAGGAACGTGAATGAAGGATGCGCCAGCATCCCTGGCCTCTCTGAAGGTTATAGCCCGGATTCAGTCAATCCATTTGATATCCTCCCAGTCATTAGCCATGGCTGTATCTAACTCCGTCACTCAGTCTGAAAATACAAGAAATGTAAAATGAAAAATAGCTTAATAGAAACTTAAAATAATGTACTTGGAGATAGGCTATAGCAGAAAACTTCATAACTTTCCATTTGTTCCGTGGAGGGGGGGTGCCTCTAATTTCGAAACACCCATTACATATATAGTGAAAGGATCTTATTTTGACAAAGTAGGAATTTAGACGGGACTTATTAATATTTAGGGCTGGCAACTGCCCAAGGTTGAATGTATTAAAAGCCTCCAGAATTTATTACCTCTTATAAAAACACTGATGACTACGAATCGCAGTGAGGGAGGTAATAAAAAAGCTTGAGACCAGTTTTATTTATATTACCAGTGAGGGTTAAAAACTGGTACTGAAAGAAAGGGAGTTGTGTATATATATATATATATATATATATATATATATATATATATATATATATATATATATATATATATATATGTATGTGTGTGTATGTTTATGTATATATATATATATATATATATATATATATATATATATATATATATATATATATATATATATGTGTGTGTGTGTGTGTGTGTGTGTGTGTGTATAATCATTCAACTCCATGACAATTTAATATCTATATGAATGGAATGATGCTAGGAAATATTGAAAGAAAATCAATCGAAGGTGAAATGTTGTAAGATAAAAAAAAGAGTCGTGCATGGAGTGTGGAATAATTATCTGTAAATGATTTAACACTGACTGGGGATGGTGAAGAAAAGCTGCAGAAAATAGTGAGAGTTTGAAAATATATGCAGGAGGAGAAGGTTGATAGAAATAAAAGCGAAATAACTGTTATGAAAGCAAATGAAAACCAGGAAGATGAAATAACGAATATTGGTATTGTTGGTTAATTAATGAAGGGGTTAATTTTTATAGGTATTCTGGAGTAAATATGAAGGATTACGATGATGAGAGAAGAGGTGCTTCAAAGATTACATAATAGAAGGGAGGTAGCAAGGTGTTTGCAGAAGATCGGGAAGAGACTTCAGCTGTCATTAGAAGACAGTGCGGGAATGTAAGTGGTATTGTTGAGACTGCTCTCCTTTATTGAATTGATGTGTGGATGATAAATGTGAGTGAAAGGGTGAAGAGTAAAGTAGTGAAAGTGAACTCTTTTATGCAGTATATGCGGTGTAAGAGGTTAAAGGGTAAGGTTTGTGGAGACTCAGAAATGGTAAAAAATGTCAGCAAAGTTGAAAGGATAGATCAGAATAGCCTGAGACGGTTTGGTTATGTGGAAAGAATGGACGATTAGAGTCTGGT
>NC_089753.1:47511928-47541928 GCF_040412425.1 Macrobrachium rosenbergii
CCACCTAAAGTGCCATCTGACCAACCTCCAACCGTCAACCCAGTGACCCTGGCACCTAACGATACTTGTGCCCCACACACAAGTTCTGTAGGCTACTCACGAACAATTGTCTTTACTTTATTCAATACCAATCGAACCGTTCCGATGTCGAGTCTACTATACAATCGATCAATGCAGCTACGCTTCTCCGAGGAGGAAATTAACTCTGCATGTACAAAATGCAAAGACCTGATACCAGATACCATTCTCCAGGAGCGACCCACGAAAAGCTTATCCTCTCCCAAGAAAGTATCATATATCACTATAAGTGGCTCAGGACCTGCTCGGTGGAAAGCTGCGCCGATGACCCGTACAATCTGCCTCCAAAGGGGCCTGCTGATCTAAGCCTACCTGCAGTGTACCATACGACAGAAAATGCCTTTTAAAAGCAAAATCCCTCCCAGAAGAAATTGACAAAACCTCAGAAAAAATTGAGAAAGCACAAGACAAATTTTCACAGATCTGGGACATGATCAAAGGATTACAGGAATCATTCGACTCGTCTTAAAACTGTGGAAACAAATAACAATCTTTCACGGATCTGGGATGCGATCAAAGGAGTGCAGGAATCATTAGACAATCGCACAGCAAGCCACCAGACTCCTTTGAATGAGGCATCTATTATTTCCTCGCCTCCCAACAACACGAGAGAAGTGAGGGCGCGACGCGAAGTCGAGATGGCCATGCCCTCCCGTGAGGGAACTGCCCTCTCCCCCTCGGATAAAGCGCCCACATCACCTACAGCTCTTCGTTGGGTGAGTCGGTAGAGCTGTGGACTGGAACTCGCTGGGCTGGAGTTCGATTCCCCGGCCGGCTGATGAAGAGTTAGAGGAATTTATTTCTGGTGATAGAAATTCATTTCTCGCTATAATGTGGTTCGGATTCCACAATAAGCTGTAGGTCCCGTTGCTAAGTAACCAGTTGGTTCTTAGCCACGTAAAATAAGTCTAATCCTTCGGGCCAGCCTCTAGGAGAGCTGTTAATCAGCTCAGTGGTCTGGTAAAACTAAGGTATACTTAACTTAACTTAAGCTGTAGACCTATCAGAGAAGACCGATGAACCCCCAACCTCCCCTCCTCCCTTTCCAGTGCCTCTGGTGGAAGATAGATCTTCAGCGATGATCACCAGCCCTCGTGAGTCTTCTGACCCTGCCTCTCCCCCCCAAACCCATCGTGGGTGAAGATGTGATTGATCATGAGGGGACGGGGGGCTGGCAGTCACAAACAAGTAGAAAAAAGAAAAGAACGTCTTGAGTGTCCGCTGAACCAAAGCCCAGCACTCGTGAATCACCTCGCCCGAAACCTGAGAGGAGATGTCATGTTGTGATTCACATTTTATGCTCATCGGTGAAGCTAGACGCCATAGTAGAGAGAGTCAAGTTTCTCACGGGCTCCGACCCTCTTATCTCCCACGAACTCCCAAGCAAAATTAAACATAAAGTGGCCTACAGGATTACCTGCCTATTTCACCACCTCGATGTTCTTAAAGGTGAGAATTTCGGTCCTAACATAAAAGTCTCAAGATACAACCTAATCCGGGACCAACCTCCCCCAGGGGAACTTACTGACACCCCAAGTAGGGGCTCAGGCACAGACTCGCCTTCTACCACAAGTGTCAGCCATCTTCCCAAGCAAGTGAATGTCCACCCCTGCTGGTCAATCCCCATCCACCCAAATGATCAACTCATTCATTTCCCATCTTCGTGAGCTGCCATGGATACACTAGATATAATCTCTTGGAATAATTTTGGCCTCAAGCGGAACATTCCCCCCTTAAACGTGTTCTGCAATAACTTCAAAGACATCATTGCATTGCAAGAAATGCTCCTCTGGCCTCATGACCTTGCCATCTGAGATTCAGTGCATGAAGTCTTCAGAGCTTTCTCGACCTCATCAATGCAAGTTACAGATCACATCATAGCCGGTCGCCCGAAAGGGGGCCTTTCTTTCCTGTGGCACAAATTGCTAGACAATATGGTGAATGTGTTGACCTATATGTGTGATAGATTGCTTGGGCTTCAAGTGACAGTAGGGGACTCTAAGATCCTAATAATTAATGTTTATATGCCCTGAGAAAAGAACGATAATTTTGATCAGCACTGCATGATCCTAGGTGAGTTACACAGCATTATTTACGATTCTACTGCTGATCATATTTGTATAATTGGGGACCTTAATTCTCACCCCACAAAACAGTTCTATAATGAACTTACTTGCTTCTGTCAAAATCATGCTCTCCGAATTAGTGATGTAATGCTCCTCCCTCCCTCCTCCTATACCTATGTACAGAACAGAATGGAAACAGTGACAACCTTCTGGCTGAACCACTGCATCACATCCCCGCAACTTCATGATTCTATTGTGACCTGCAACATTCGCTACGATCTTGCAAAGGGCTATGATCACATCCCCTTGCAGGTGTCATTCAGTACCCCATCCCTCCCTACCGTGAACCCCCTAACTGATCACCCACCTGCTGTTAACTGGGATTTTAAAAACCAACAGAAAACCAGATCCTTTAGGGAAACCACGGAAACCAGGCTGTGGTCAGTAGCTCAACCGGCAGACGCCTTACTGTGCACTAACCCAAAATGTAGAAACGATCACCACAGGAGAGATCTGAAAGAATTCTATTCGAATATCATTTCCGCTATGCTCACCTCCGGCAGGAATACCTTTTTATCTCGTCAAGGCAACTCTCGTAATGTACCTGGATGGAATAACTTGGTTAAAGATCTTTACACACATTCACGAGAAATGTTTCTACTGTGGAGGCAAAATGGTAGCCCAAGGAAAGGACACTACACTGCTAATGAGGCAGGTGAGAGCGCAGTTCAAAGCATTGCAGACTGAATGAAAAGCAACTAAGAGCTGATGCAATGTCTAGAAAATTAGAATCTGGCGATTACCCCCATCTTTGGAAAGACATTCAATCCCTAAATCCCAAAACTAAAAAGCTATCACAGAGAGTAGGAGAAGCCGTCAGTGACGAGGCTATTGCAAGAATATGGGGTGATCACTTCAGCATTGTCCTGAATTGCATAAATGATCAAGACTCCCGCAGGGATGTAAATAACCTCCTTACTGATAATATTTAGTTTCATTTCACCGATCATATTACGCCAGGTAACATCAGTGGTGCCATAAGCAACCTACCTAATAATAAATTGCCCAGCTGCGATGGTCTGCCTGCTGAAGCTTTCAAATTCTGCCATCCAATAATTTACATTTTGCTAGCTGCTCTGTTCAGCACGTGCATAATTCACCAGTTTCTCCCAGACTCCCTACTCTTAGTTCACTTAATACCATTAATAAAAAACAAGATAAAGGATGCAGCTGACCCTGGCAATTATCGCCCGATTGCAATTACTACAATTGCGTCGAAGATACTTGAGTCCGCTCTTCTAGTGAGACTTCTCCCCTTTCTACACACTACTGACAACCAGTTCCACTTTAAAACAAACCACTCAACCGACACCTGCATCCACATCCTGAAAGAATTGCTAAACTATTACCTATCATCAGCCTCTCCTGTTTTCCTATGTTTTGTAGATGTGAGAAAAGCATTTGACAGAGTAAACTACCTGAAGCTCTTCCTGAAACTGCACAAATGAGGCACACCTCTATATCTAATTGGCATTTTATGTTGTTGGTCCTCCACATGGCAGTTCTGTGTCAAATGGGGTAACGTATTGTCGTACACCTTCGGCTCCCTAAACGGACTCTGGCAAGGGCGCATTCTCTCTCCATACCTGTTTAACATGTACACAGATGCCCTGAATGTCAAACTGAACTCACTCCCAATCAGATGCACTATCAACGAAACGACAGTAAACAACCTCTGTTACGCTGATGATATGTCTCTGATTTCCCCATCAGTGCAAGGTCTCCAGCGACTCATCAACACCTGCCGCCAATATGCAGAGGAATTTGATATCCTATACAACGAAACCAAGACTCAGTGTATGTCGCTGCTCCCAAGATCGCTTAAGCATATTGCAGAACCACAAATTTTCCTCGGAATTCATCGTCTGGAATTCGTTCATGAAGTTCTGTATTTGGGACACATTATCACGGATGACCTAAAAGATATGGCAGACATAGAACAGAGGCGTCGTAAACTATGTGCAACTGGCATCATGGTTGCAAGGAGGTTTGCCTTCTGTCACTGAGAAACGAAACTGCTACTCTTCCGCTCGTACTGCTACAGTATATATGGGTGGTCCCTTTGGATGAACTATACCCGAGAGACCATGAGATGCATCACTGTTGTTCACAATTAGTCCAGGTGCCAAACTAAGATTTTTTGCATGACCTTGTTTTGTGGTCTGCCTAATGTTTTTTGACTGATTTCCCCTATTTTGATGGTGCTGAATTCAAATCTGAATGATGCCACTCTAGCATTCTTGAGGGTTTTGAGATATTCAAGATGGCTGCCGTATTTTGTAATTTTTTTTATTATTGTTTTAAACTTTGGATTTTAAAATGTAAAAAGAAATTTTACAATGAATATGTTTTATGCTTTGAATAAGATAAAACTCATATCATAATTATATCAAATTATTTTTTATGAAATTTAAAATTTTTTCGTTTATTTAGATTAAAATAAGAAATTTTTCTTTATTTTGTATGATATCTAAATTGATAAAAAATTTTGAATGTTTTTAGGAAGTTAAACTTTGGAACAAATCTAAAGAAATTTGAACTGAGATGTCACAGCTTTGAATAAAACAAAATCATATCATATATCAAATTATATTCTAAAACGTTTCCCAAAAGTAAGATCCAGTAAGATACAAGGAGATGGTCTTGGTAATATTCTTCAACAACAATGGAATGATAATTCAAATCTGACAATAAACTGTCATCGCAATTGTGTGTCTTCATATACATCAAAGTCTCACATTAATCGTCATCTGAAATGACAGTCATCTAAGTTACCTACAAAGGAATTAGAAGCACCAAAAAGGCGAAGATCTGGCGAAACAAAATTGCTTTTTTTGTGGAGAAATTTGCTTAATGCAACCAAATTCTCACAACCCATACAGATGGCACAGAGTGAGACTGTGTACAATGGCTGATCGTGGTCTGGGAACGTTGACTTTTAAAGAATCTGTTATTCAGGTCTGTAATCAAAGGGCCGACAAGTGGGCCGAGGAGGTTCTCATCCGCATTGGTGGTGCTGTTAGTGATCTTCATGCTGCTGATGCAAGATATCATGATGATTGTAGGAAGAAATTCATGAATGAACGTTCTGTTAAATCTGCAGCAAAAGCATCAATGTGTCCTATGCATGACACTGACAAGGCATCCGACCTTTTGATACAAGAAATGACCAGGGACGTTTCAAGGATATGAACCCCAATAGACCTTTACGATGCATATATAATTAATGAGGGAAATGAACTTTCACGTCGTAACTTGATGCACAAGTTGCAAGAATATTCTAGAGATGAACTTCTAATACCGTATTCTCCTGGTGTAGCAAGCATTATGATGTCCCACAGTAGGGGTGGTGAGATTTTGAGGATAGTTGATGATGATCATGATGACAACATTGCTGTGGAGAGACTAGCAAAGAGAGTGCAGAAAGAGTCAGAAGCATTTCAGGAAAAACGAAACTCATACTCAACACGCATCCACAAGGATTCAGCTTCACAAATTGGAAGTCTCACTTTGATGTCATTTCTGTCCCACATCACCTCCAAGCTAGATAACACACCACCATCACTTCTCATCTGCAATATTATCACCAGTTTAATCACAAATACTACAACTGACTTACAAATTGCTCTTGGTTTACTTGTGCGAGAAAAATCACTCATCAATCACCTGTCAGTCATGGGAGTTACATGTTCATATGATAAAGTCAAGAGGTTTAAAGGATCTGCAGCTGTGGCATCTGTCACTGACAAAGCAATGAGTGGAATCTCAGATGCCAGTATTGGACTTGTACAAATAGTCATTGACAATTTTGATTGCAACATTTCTTCACAGAATGGGCTCCAATCAACACATTCCTTAGTGTTTTGTTAACGCAGAGTCAAGCTAAAGAGAATGATGCTAATAATGCCAATCAGATAAGGTGCCTCGAGAAAGAAGAGATGAAATCAAAAGTGCCACCAGATGTCTCAATGCAGCTTAATAAGGGAGCCAAAAAACCACCAATGCCCACAAGTCATGGAAAAAGTAACCCCCTTCCTCAGCGTGTTTTGGCCAGCCAAAGAATTCTGTTGACAAGGTCTCATGTCCTAGACTTCCAATTTCTGAAAGATGTTGTGTCTAATCCTCAAACTCCTGAGTTTTGAGGGTTCAACACCATGAAATGCAGAGAACAACAATATTCAGTGAAACCAGCAACAAAAGCTGTGCACAAGCCTTTGACTGACACGATCCCATCACATCCATCAACAATACTGACTGCTATATACGATGCCCAAAAGGACACACAAAAGATGGGACAACAATACACAATAATGAATGCAGACCAGCAGCTTTATCGTGTGATTGTTCATGTAACATGGGCATTCCTAAAGTTGTTTGAATCATTTGTTCCAAGACTTGGTAGCATGCACATGCTTATGAGTTTTGTTGGATGCGTTGGAGCTCTTATGGGTGACACTGGACTGAAGGAATTTATGGAGGCAGCTTTTGGAGGGGTAATCGAAGTGTTATCTGGAAAGAAATTCCCACAAAATGTTAAGAGTTCCTCGGCTGGTTGCAGAAGAACTTCTTTGCTCTGTGAGCCAACAGTGTCAGAGCTATGAAGACATGTTACAGATACTGGACACAAAGCAAATGAGACCAGGACAAGCAAAATTATGGGTTGATTGCTTTATAAGAGCAGAGAGAGAGGCAGAATAGCCCCTTAATCTGATGGCAGTGAAGATGATGTTGCCATATTTCATTGCTGCTGGTCACATTAACTATGGCAGGTATGGCTTATACTACTTGGAATCCATGAACAAAATGCCAAGGGAGGTCCTTAATTCTTTCATGAAAGGAGAACATGTAATGCAGCATCAAGCAGGCACCTGGAGTGGGATGTGGTCTGATATGTTCATAGAGACCACATTTATGAGATATGGCCATGGCTTCACATGAAGAGATGGACACATAGTTTACACCACTGCAGCCAGCCTGTTAAAGATCTTGTTGAAATGAAAGAAAACTATAATCAGGTACATGTTATTTCACACAAGGAGGAGTCAGATACTCACAAACATGCCAATGAAACTGACAAAAGAAAATCTGTGAGAAGCTGTCATCTTTCATTGATCCTTTGAGTCCAGATGAACATCAAGATGGCCTTGTCAGCATATGTGAAATATGGCCAAGTGAATGTTGATGAAACAGTTGCCATTGGAAATGAACAGATGGTAGAATTTCATGAATCATGTCTGGCAGGGTTCCATAATCCGATTCGAACCAAAGTTAAAACACTGTCTGACACAAAGAAGAGCGTTACTTTTGGTCCATCATCCACTGCTCTGATATACTCCAGAGTAATGGGTATTTTGGCAACAAGAGACATTGATTTGAAGCATGTATTTAACCATGAACTTGCTCCAGTGCCAACATCAATGTTTGATGACAGTGGCCTTATGAGAATAAAAAAGACAAAATCAGTATTAAAGACGAATCTGCAGGTTGAACAATCTTCTCACTCAAACTACAAGGATCAACTAATTCAAGAAGTGCTAATCACTGATGGATGTGCAATACTGTGGGTAGTTCATTGGCCATCAAAAGGGACCGTCCATGACTATATTGATAGCTTTGTTGACTACATCATGCACAAGTTCAGTGAGAATGATGTGTGTGTATTTAGTTTTTGACCAGTACTATGATTACAATATTAAAGATGGAACAAGGAGTGGACGCGCAGGAGGCGTTACCAGACAGTACCAACTGAGGCTAGATATGCCCCTACCAAAACAGTGTTATCCTCAATATTACATACAGCAAGAAGCAACTGATTGAACTTATTTGCCAGCAATTGCCATCAAGGATATCATTTTTATCAAACACAAGCTAGTCCTTACAGGAGGTAACCCAGTTCCAGTTCGGGTTGAACAAGGAGCTTGCATGTCAAGATATGACCTCAAAACTACACATGAAGAGGCAGATGTTATCATTGTACAACAGATGATTCATCTTGCAAGAGAAGGAGGGTGTTCAATCAAAGTTATTTGTGATGACACTGATGTGTTCCTCCTCCTTGCACATCATTACCATAGTAACAACATTAACATTCCTGTTGTGATGGAAGGGACAAGTGCCAAGAGATCAGTCTGCAACATTTCTAACACAGTGATCAAACATCAGGACATAACTGAAGATTTGTTAGCAGCCCATGCACTCACTGGATGCGACACGACAGCTTACATGTGGGTCATTGGAAAGACTACAGCTATCAAGACTGAGAAAGGGGTAAATACTAAAAAAATTAGGAGATGAACAAAGTGACTTTAGTGCTATCGTCGATGAAGCCTGCAGCAGGTTTATTGTCTTGTTGCGTGCTACGGTTGCCATGAAAACACATACAGTAAAGGTCAGAGGCTCGTTCGTTATCAGGTGTGGTTGGCAAAAACAGGCAACAGAAAGGTCACTAGGATGCCAGCCAGCACTGAAAACCTTCCTTGCCACCAACCACTGAGGCATTCAGAAAAAATGTGAAACGTGCTCTTCACCTTCACCTTCTCCTTCACCTTCAAGTGTGTATCTGGAAACATGTGAAGGAGTCAGATCCTCCAAACCTTGACCCTACATTATACGGCTGGCAGAAAAAGAGGAACATTCAAAGTCCCTTTCTCCTGTAACAACTCCTCCAAATACCAAATCAGCTCCAGAAGAGATTCTGCAGATGATTCGATGTGGATGCTCTGGTAATGAGTCGTGCAAATCTCGAAGGTGTGGTTGCATGAGTAGTCAGCTATCTTGTGCAATCTTTTGTGCTTGCAGTCCATGTGGGAACTGCTATAATCTTTGGACAAGACGTGACATGAGTGATGACGAAGACATTGATGTCAGTGAAGAGAATATAGAGGAAACTGAAGACTAGTATATCCCCTTGCATATTGCGCATATTAAACTTTTTCAAAGCAAAAGACAATATAGCATTTCAAAGCATATTTTGCATCGTTTATTGAAAATAGTAAAGTAATGACATAGTTGAATAATAATAATTTTTTTTTGCTTTGCATTTTGATTCTAAGCTCGAATGTCTGGTAATTATGATTCATCTTTCGGGGTTTAAGTATTACCTGAAATTTGCCTGAAATGAATAGTCTTTGAGATATTTATTGCTAAAAGTTAATTAATAACATGTGGAAAACCTATTATTGGTCATTTTGAAGCAGTTATAATGATAAAATGAAATATTTCATATTGAATATAAACATTCTGGCGCACGTTATTCGTTTCTTTGTGAATCCTAACAGAATATACCTCTAATAATAATAATAATTTATCAAAGTAATTATCATAGGACCAATATTTACATATTGCGGCATCCATATTGGCGGCCATCTTGAATATCCCAAAACTCTCAAAGGTGCCAGTGTGGCATCATTCAGATCTGAAATCAGCACCCTCCAAATTGGGGAAATCAGTTAAAAACATTGGGCAGACTTTGCAACAAGGTTCGGGCTTTGGTACCTAGACTAAATAACATTCTGAGACGACTCACAAACACTCCTTGTTATCATTCAGCCACGCAGATGTTCATAGAAAACCGCCTGGATAATTTGAAAATCATTGTGAGGCGAACAATGTCCAGTCTGATCACCCGACTGAGAAACAGCAGCAATTCGCTCATACAAAGCATCCTGAGCAGTGAGAGTCAAGAAGAAGATCTAAATTGTGGGAAAGATGGAATAATGAGGCGTCTGTTCCGTGAATGACTTATTCTCTATTTTTGCAATTATGAAGTGTCATCTCCAGAATCTGTCATTATTATTATTATTATTATTATTATTATTATTATTATTATTATTATTATTATTATTATTATTATTATTAATCTCCGTTTCTTGTTTTTTGGTATTTTCACTTTTTTATTGTTCCTGTGATTAATATCTTTGTAGAGTTCTGCAATTTTCAATATTCGTACCTAGCCTTCTGGACCTGACTTCTGCAACCACCTAAGGTCCCCAGATGGAAATTAATCGTCTGCAATCTGTATTTTTTATTGTTATTGTTTTCAATTTTTTTTTTTTATTATTCTCTATGTAATTACTGTCATTACCATTATTATGAAATATATATTTTTTTCTACTTCTTCAGCAACTGTGTGGATACTATCGATAATTATTTTTATCATGTTACCTTGTGTATCTACTGTAGACTGTGTGTGTTGTATTTGTATATTCCGTGAATATGGCCCTGAGCCGAAAAAAAGTTAAGTATACCTTAGTTTTACCAGACCACTGAGCTTATTAACAGCTCTCCTAGGGCTGACCCGAAGGATTAGACTTATTTTACGTGGCTAAGAACCAATTGGTTACTTAGCAACGGGACCTACAGCTTATTGTGGAATCCGAACCACATTATAACGAGAAATGAATTTCTATCACCAGAAATAAATTCCTCTAACTCTTCATCAGCCGGCCGGGGAATCGAACTCCGGCCTAGCGAGTTCCAGTCCACAGCTCTACCGACTAACCCAACGAAGAGCTGCCCTGAGCCGAAATAAGGATTATTATTATTGTAACGACCGAGTGGGCCGTTAACAGGTTCTTTAACATACTCAGGACGGGCTGTCATGACTGACGGCAGATGTAACAAACAAAGGAGGAGAAAACAACAAAAACAATAAAATAAGCTTAATATTAATTTATTTTTGCAAGTATTTACAAGTGAGTCAGGTCTGGTAAAAGATAAAACCATAAGTACAAAAAAAGCCATCTCCAAACCAACTAACGACAACAGGTCGAATATGACGTCACTGCTGCTCCGCCTCAAAAATTAGGACAGCCAAAACTGCCGACAGGGTCTCCACCTGAAGCCAACAAACAACCATTCGTTGGTGCGCTGCTCCAGCCTGGGCCCAAACACTGGCTGCCCAAGAAACGTCTTCAAAGTCGAACTGCTGCTGGTACAAAAGTTCTCTTCCCCAAGAGGCCCGAACCTGACTAAAAGTTGGAACACAGACGTAAACACTCCTGTGAAAATAAGAGGGGGGGGAGGATTAGCCAAATAAACAAACTACCGAACCGCCCATAAAACAACCAAAGATCCTAATAACGACAGAAAAAAAAAAAAATACAAATTTTTTTTTCAAAATAACCAACCTCCTCCATTGGTGAAAACTCCGACAACCAGAGAAGCCAATCCTGTCACGGGTCAAAGTTACGAACCAGGTTTTCGGCCCTTAAGAAAAAACAGGATCTAGATGGAAATATTATTGGGGCTGCTCTACAGCTTACAAAGGAGGAGGAATAACAAAAATACAGGAGTTTGCAATAAAAATAGATTTATTAATATTAAAGTTAATAAAAATCTATACAAAAAAAGAAGGCCATAACAAAATGAGCCAGGTCCGGGCCTGAAACACAAAAATAAAGCAATATTACTTTATATCAAAAAGAAGTACCAGCAGCAGTCGATACAAAAAAGCCATCTCCAGCGAAGTTAACGACAACAGTAATATCCGACGCCCCGCTGCCGTCTCGTTAAAAATACAAAGGACCGAGCCAAAACTGCCGACAGGGTCTCCACCTGCGGCCAACAAACAACCATCTTCGTTGTTGGTGCTCCAGCCTGGGCCCAAACACGGCTGCCCAAGAAACGTCTTCAAAGTCGAACTGCTGCTTATCAAAAGTTCTTCCCCAAGAGAACAACCTGTTCGCTACTGCTGCCCGAACCTGACTTATGGCGCCACGCCAACACAGACGTAAACACTCCTGTGAAAATAAGAGGAGGGGGAGGATTAGCCAAATAAACAAACTACCGAACCGCCCATAAACAACCAAAGATCCTAATAATTATTATTATTATTATTATTATTATTATTATTATTATTATTATTATTATTATTATTGCATGTGTGTGTGCATGTGTATGTGTGTGTTTGTGTGTGCGCTTCTTGACTGTAATCTTAACTTATATGCCTCCTTGTCGAATTAAATAGCACTGATGGCATGAAAAAGCCTATCATATTTAAATAGGTTTTATAGCAGTGTAAAGTTAAATATAGAAAATGAATGTTAAACGCTATTGAAAATTTTGTAATCGTATTTCACCGAAAAGATGTAATTCCTTTTAATTTCTTGACGTTTTTAAAAAGCTAATAATATTATGAAGTGAGTTTTTCGTATTTTGATGAGTTCTATAGCAATGTAAAGATAAATAAACAAGTTTAAACGCCGAATATTCAATTTCTCGATCTTTTCTCGCGAAAAGGTTATAACATTACGAAACTTAATAAGCCTAAAGGAAGATATTAATTTAACTGAACAGCTTTAGGCCATTTGACATTTTAACGCGCAGAAAGCGTGCGTGAAGAATCTTAACTTCTAGCTGGTAATTGTTGAGGACATAATATTCCCGAATTCCCGAGATTCCAAAAGGTTATTCCCAGCGTGAAACGCGGGCGATAAAGATCCCGAGATTAGAAGCAGGAATGTCTCTTTTCTTTTTAACATGGATCGGAGTCCAGAATATATTTCATGAGTCTGGAGGAGTCCAGAATGTATTTCATGAGTCTGGAGGAGTCCAGAATGTATTTCGTGAGTCTGGAGGAGTCCAGAATGTATTTTGTGAGTCTGGAGGAGCCCAGAATGTATTTCATGAGTCTGGAGGAATCCAGAATGTATTTCATGAGTCTGGAGGAGTCCAGAATGTATTTCATGAGTCTGGAGGAGTCCAGAATATATTTCATGAGTCTGGAGGATTCCAGAATGTATTTCCTGGGCCTGGAGGAGCCCAGAATGTATTTCATGAGTCTGGAGGAGTCCAGAATGTATTTCCTGAGTCTGGAGGAGTCCAGAATAGATTTCATGTCTGGAGGAGTCCAGAAAATATTCATGAGTCTGGAGGAGTCCAGAATATATTCATGAGTCTGGAGGAGTCCAGAATATATTTCCTGAGTCTGGAGGAGTCCAGAATATATTTCATGAGTCTGGAGGAGTCCAGAATATATTCATGAGTCTGGAGGAGTCCAGAATATATTTTATGAGTCTGGAGGAGTCCAGAATATATTCATGAGTCTGGAGGAGTCCAAAATGTATTTCATGAGTCTGGAGGAGTCCAGAATATATTCATGAGTCTGGAGGATTCCAGAATATATTTCCTGGGCCTGAAGTAGCCCAGAATGTATTTCATGAGTCTGGAGAAGTCCAGAATGTATTTCCTGAGTCTGGAGGAGTCCAGAATGTATTTCCTGAGTCTGGAGGAGTCCAGAATGTATTTCATGAGTCTGTAGGGGTTGTTAAAGATATCAGAGGAGCGGTTGAAGGAACCATTTTTTGAAATTTGGAAGTTGTACCTTAAGTGATTATCAGCCTGAATTACTCATTTAAGCTCTTTTAAAACGTTAAATTGACTTATTAACAAAAAGTTAATTTCAGAAATGAAAGTTATGTTCAAGAGCTGTTTCACAATCCACGTGTAACGGTGCTTGATTATCCAAATGATATATATATATACTGTATGTGTATGTATATATATATATATATATATATATATATATATATATATATATATATATATATATATATATATATATATATATTAAGCAGTTTCCACCAAACGTTATATTAAGCAGTTTTCAACGTTTGGTGGCTCCGGAAACAAAGTAACACGACTGTCATTGTCACATTCACTCGTTGATTAACCACTTATGCAGTTAACTCTCTCTCTCTCTCTCTTTCTTCTCTCTCTCTCTCTCTCTCTCTCTCTCTATATATATATATATATATATATATATATATATATATATATATATATATATATATATATGTATGTATGTATGTATGTATGTATACACACACTCACAAGTATAGAAGTATAGAGATGTCAATCTTAATATCTCCAGATCTGTTGTTTTACACTGTAGGATTTTGTTGATCTGTCAAGTTTTCAACGTGACAGGACAGGATTGTTAGAAATGACTTTTTCCTAATAATGATAATTCATGGTTATATGAACGAAAATTACGAGTCCATTTTAGTAACATGACAGCCACCAAGTGTCAGTGAAATTAGCCGAGTGGCTCCCGTAAATCATAACATGATTGATGCATGTTTCTTGCAAATTACAGTTTTAAAAAATTTATTAGTCGTGATTATGATGTGTAGCTGTGAACCTTCTACTATCAGAACTTGACTTAATTCCAGACATTCGCAGATCGAGCTGTATAAGATAATTATAAGATAATGATTAAGATAATTATTCTGGGTTGGAAGATGAAAGCCTTATGTCACTACAAAGCCAATTAACTCATCGAAGAGTGTAAATTATCTTATTTAGAAGTCATTCCTTTTTGTCATCCAAATCCGATTATTTTTCATCACGAATTACAGATTTTCGTTTGATGAATTGGCCTGTAATTATAACTGACAGGTAAATGAGCCTTATGTGGCCAATTTGTGCAGCGCTGAAGAAATTTTCATTCAAAAGATGAATGGGTTAATGCTCATAGCTAGGTCAAAGTTAGGTGAAGGTCGCGTGTGTGCTTTGATCCTTATTGTCAAGGTCAAGGTATTTTATATGAAAGGTCGTCAGTACTGTCTGTTTATTTTCCAAATATACAATGGTCCATTTTGCTAAATTGTTGAGGAACTTTCATTTCTGCCATAGGATTTTTCTTTGACATCAGAATCCTATTATTTTTCTTCTTTGAGATCCTATTTCTGACACAGAGATCCTTTTCCTGACTTTGAGATCCTATTTCTGACGCTGAGATCGTATTTCTGACGATGAGATCCTATTTCTGATATTGAGGTCCTATTTCTGGCACTGTGAACCTAATTTTGTTATTGAGATCCTATTTCTGATCCTGAGATCCTCTGATGTTGAGACCCTATTTGTGACACAGAGCCTATTTCTGACGCCGAGATCTTATTTCTGACACTGAGATCTTATTGCTGACATGTAGATCCTATTCCTGACTTTGAGATCCTATTTCTGACATTGAGATCCTATTCCTGACAACGAGATCCTATTTCTGACATTGAGATCCTACTTCTGATATTGAGACCTTTTTTCGAATTTCTGACATTAATATCCTATTTCTGACATATTCTGTTTGTGACATTGCTATCCTTTTTCGAATTTCTGACATTGAGATCCTATTTCTGACGGTATTGGTACACTATTAATATCAATAACAAACAACTTCATTTTCCAAAAGTTTTTCTTTTTTATTTTGCGATCGTATCCTAACACGAACTGAGATCATTCTTTTCTTTATTCTTCTTCCTCCAATTTATTTTATGACAGTTGATCACACGGAACCCCATCACGATTATCAGTCTGTTGCATGCTCCTGCTGATACCACGTCCGGTGAATGAAATCTTCAACGTTAGTTTTTCCCCTATTTTGTGTGTCTGTGTGGGTGTGTGTTTTTTTTTTTTTAGTGCCGCATCGCATGCTCCGGTGAATTATGTCTTCAAGGTTTTAAAAGGCTGAATGAAGATGTTTTCATGTTGAAAAAGAGGTTGTAAATCAGATAGCCGTGCGGGAGGGATGTCTACCCTTATTTGAAGTATAGAGGTAATGTGTCTGTACAATGGAGTGGGTCCATGATGGATTAAAGAAGTAAAAAAAAATTAGTTTTAAAGGTTTCTTTTCTTCGTTGATAAAGTTGTTTTATTTTTTCATGGATGCGTTATGTAACTGTTTATTATCGTTTTATTGTCGTCATGATAGGATGCTTAAGTTAACATTAGCAATAGCCGTAGCATTAGGAGTTTCAAATAAGAATGTAAGGTGTATTTATTCTCAATATTTCCGATACGACAAACACGCAGTAGCTTTTCCATACTTTAATTTTTCAAAATATGTGACTGAACCTTCTATAATATTTTATTCCCTAGTAAATTGAACTTAATATGTTCATGTAATCTGTTGCGTTGGGACGCACGGAATCCGCGCTGCTGGTAAATGAGTATAAACGAATAGCCGTTGGGTTGAAATTGAAAATAATCAGAGGAGGAAAATTCAGGCGGGCTCTTTTGATTGAGATTAAGTTCATACCTTGGGGGGGGGAGACAGGTTTTGTGTCCAAATTTGATTCTGATATGCAATTTTGGCCCACTTCTCGCTTTCAGTTTTCTGTAAAAGAAAACTATTGAGATAGCTTTGTCTGTCCGTCGCACTTTTCTGTCCGCCCTCAGACTTTAAAAACTACTTAGGCAAGAGGGATGCAAATTGGTATGTTGATCATCCACCCTCCAATCATCCAACATGCCAAATTGCAGCCCTCTAGCCTCAGTAGTTTTTATTTTATTTAAGGTTAAAGTTAGCCATGATCGTGCATCTGGCACCGCTAGAGTTGCCAGCCGCCAACGTATCTTCACTTCACCGCATCTGGGTAGCAACTGAGCACTGCCCGGTCGTGGCTGAGAGTTTCATACAGCATTAAGCGCTGTACTGAAAACTCGATTACGTGGAAGAAATTTTGGCGCATTTTTTCTTGTTTTTTATTGAATCTAATATTGCTTTTGATTATGTGACACCTGAGTGTTTTAATATTATTTTTTGTCAGTATTAGATTTACCATTTGAATGAAATTGAAAATTTTTTGCTCACAAAATCAGTTAGTTATGTATTAGTCAGTTATTTACGTAGTCGGTGACTGAGCTTTGATGCCAGTTGGTTAAACTAATCAGACAGTTAATATGGTCAGAAAATTTAAATTGGTTTGATGAGATTTAGGATGTCAAGCCAACCAAGCACTGAGGCACTTTCGGCCTTCCCGAGCTTAAGACAGCGGAAAGAGGGAGTTAGAGTGGTTGAACAGCAAGATCAGGAGATCCAGGAAATAGAGGAGGTGAAGTAAAAGGATCTAAGATAATGAAAAGAGGGAGTTAGAGTGGTTGGACACCAAGATAAAGAGATCCAGAAATTAAGGACATGAAGAAAAAATCTAAAAGTGGAAGTGGGAGAAAACACCACAGTTGCACTAGGAAGCAATAGTTAGAGAGGTTGGACAGCAAGATTATATAAAGGAAGCCAGAATGAGTGATAAAAGTGCTTGCAAGAAAACGAAAGAAACGCATCAAAAATGTAAAAAGTAATAGTTAGAGAGGATGGACAACAGGATTTAAGAAAGGAAGCGAGAATAATTAGTAGAAAGTGCTTGCAAGAAAACGAAAGAAACACACGAAAGAAGTAAAAGCCGTAGTTAGAGAGGTTGGACAGCAAGATTACATAAAGGAAGCAAGAATGACTGGTAGAAGGAGCTTGCAGGAAAATGAAAGAAGCAAATCAGTTAAACAATGTATTGTCACCCAAATGAGATATCACGAGTTAATGACCCTTTTAACATATTATGGTCCCTTTCCGACTCGACTGGGGACAAAGAGCCAGCAGCAGTTTACAAGAGGAAGCTGTCAGTCACCATATCCCGTGAAAGGATCCTCGTTTAGGGTTACAAGTTGCAGGAATTTGGAGGTGGAGAGAGAGAGAGAGAGTGGGGAGGCGAATTTCGTGCTGGCTAAGAACTGCCTGTAGTTGGTATCGATATATTTAGTTGCTACAGATATCTCTCTTATGGATAGAGAGAGAGAGAGGTTTGGGGGGGGGGGACAGGCGGATTTCGTGATAGTTAAGAAGTGCCTATAGTTGGTATCGATATGTTTTATTGCTACAGATATCACTCTTTTTGCTTCCTATTATTAAGATAAAGATACTTCGTTATTCATAGGAAACAGCGACTCCATATAGAAATGGGCAAAGCTGAAGACAAAGAAGAACAAGAAAAGGAAGACTTCGTTATTCATATTTGTTTTCAAGAAAATTAACGCATTTCATATTCATGTGGAAGCCAGCATAATGTACAAGCACTTGAGAGAATGATCATCTCAGAGACACGCATGTGCAATTTGAGTTGTTTCATTCGTAATTAGAGTTGTTTAGTTCGTGTGTACTTTCTTTCTGTGTTTCCTAAATTTCAAGCCTGTTGCCTGTGAGTGGTTACGGAATGAGGTATGGAGGCCTACAACTTACTAATTTATTTACAAAACTTTCACACAGGTCAATAGCTTGTGCGAGCCACACAGTAGTTCTGACCTCTTGACAGATTGAGGAAGGGATAAAATTCAGGCGCCAGTGTTTCTTCACAGACATAGATTTACATATGGATATGTACAAGACATCTGATTGACAGTTATACATACATTACTGGAAAGCTGGCATAATAACATACAAAATGATACAAATACATGAAATGTGACAATACTGTGATTGAGATATTTGCATACAAGACGTGCGAGAGAATTTGTTTCTCAAGACTGTGTGGATTTCCTCCCTCGTTACGCATCGCCGGAGGAAGCAGATTTTGATCGTAGGTCTGCTGCATGGTCACTACAGGACTCCCCCCAACAAGGAGAGGACTACATAAGTGGGCCGTTGTCTGGTATGAATGCAGGTTTCAGCCAGTCAATTGAAACCCACATTGTCCTCCCGTCCACTGTCATCTGGTAGGCCTGCGATTGTCTGTGGCGTATGCTGTGTGGTCCAGAGTAGGCTGGGGAGGAGGGGGCCGGTTTGTATGCATCAACTCGGATGAATGCGTATTTTACATTCTGTAAATCTTCGGGGACCTACACTTTTCTGTTTGCCTTGTAGGTCGTCTTGGTCGGTATTATTTTTTCTATCACTTTTTGGGTGTTGGATGGCGATGTTGGGTTTGTTCTCTCTTAGAAGATGTCCTCTGGCACCGCCAATGCTTGGCCATATAGGACTTCTGCTGGAGATGTGTTGGAATGCTGTGTGCCTTGTTATTCTCAGTCCTAGAAGAACCCATGGCAGTTCTTTTCTCCAACTCCCGCCCTGGCATTTGGCGGTGAGTGCTGCTTTTAATGGCCAGTGCATCCTCTCTATGATTCCGTTGGCTCTGGGGTTGTAAGCCATCATACGCATTATTTTCGTCCCCAGACCATCGGGCGGATGTGAAGTTGGCGCCCCTGTCACTGGTGATGATCTTGGGGACTCCATGCCTACTGACCCAGTCAACAAGGGATTTAATGCAGCTCTCTGCCATCTGCTGTCGGATGGGTATTGCTTCCGTCCACATGGTGTTCCTGTCTATCATGGTAAACAGGTATTTGTACCCCCTGAAGGGGGATAGGGGTCCCACTATGTCGACGTGTATGTGTGCGAGTTGGCGGTGCGTTGTTTTGAACTTTTCCTTCCTGCTTTCGACGTGTCTTGTGACTTGGGGTCTGGCACAGGATGCACTCTCTTGCCCATGTCTTCACATCTTTTCTAATCCTCACCAGATGTACCGCTCTGCTATGATTCGGGCGATTGATCAGCCCGATGGTTCAGATAGGTCGTGGGTGAGAGCAAAGACTCTCCTTCTTAGTCCCTCTGGCAATAATGGGCAAGGGCGTCCGATACTCATCTCCCAGGTGATGGTCGTCATTCCACTGTTGATTGACAGGTCGCTCCACATGAGGGCGGGGTTGATCTGCCATAGTCGCTGCAGGCCCTTGTCGTCCTTCTGTGCCTCCGCTATCTTGGGCTATCCCGAGTTGGATGGTGTTGGCATGGTTTCTTGATAGGGCATCCGCCATGATGTTTGCTGAACCCTTCATGTATTTTATGGTGCAGGAGTGTTCGGCTATCGCTGACAGGTGCCAATCTTGTCACGATGACCATGTGTCTACCGACTTTGTGAAGACGTGCATCAGTGGTTGATGGTCCATCTGCACCATGAACTGATGTCCCTCAAGCATGTGGTGGAAGTGACAGACTACTTTGTAGACTGTGAGGAGCTCCATGTCGAATGTTGAATACTTCTGCTCTGCTGCAGTTAGTTTTTGCTGTATAAGGCCAGCGGTAGATGACCATCATCAGTGTCCTGCTCGAGTACTGTGCCCATCGCCGTATTGCTTGCGTCAGTCGTCAGGGTGAGGACTAATGGGTTAATGGAAATATTAGTGTTGTTGCAGAGGTTTAGCTTCTTTTGCTAAAATAAATGCTTTGACCTGACTTTCTCTCCAACTTAATTTATTTTTGTATTCATTCAGGCATTCATATAATGTATGGGGTTCATAATTCTCGTGATGTTTTGTATGAATTGGTGGTAATAATTTATTAAACCTGAAAATTCTTGCACTGATTTTACTGTTGTTGGTTTTGGGAAGTCTGTTATTGCTTTTACTTTCTCTGGCAGGGTTTGATGCCCACTGGACTCACTTGGTGCTCCAGAAACTCCACTGTTTTTTTTGCATTTGCACTTGTCTTCATGCAATATTAGTCCATTTTCGTTCAGTCTCTGTAGCACTGTTTTCACATCTTTGAGGTGTTGTTTTAAACTTGGGCTGAAGATTAGTATGTCGTAGACACATACTACGCAGAATGGAATGTTGTCCCTGAGTTACGGAGGCTGAAACAGCTGTAGTTGAATGTGTAGGTGCTGAGTGGGGTGATGATTGCGATCATCTCGATCTCTTCTCTTGCTGTCGGGACTTGGAAATACCCTTTTAACAAATCAATTTTTGTAAATATTCTTGCTCGTTCATTTGGTTTGTTATGTCTGCTATATTTTGTAGAGGGTATCTGTCTGGTTTTGTTTTCACGTTCAGCCATCGGTAATCTCCTCAGGGGCACCATTTTCAGTGTGACTTTGGTACCGTATGTAGGGGTGATGCCCATGGACTGGGGGCTTTCTGGCATATTCCGGCTTCTTCCATCTCTTTGAATACCTTCTTCTCGTAAGTGAGTTTCTCTGGGGCCAGCCATCTGATTCATAAGTGGATTGGGGGTCCTTCAGCCTCTATGTGCTGCTGAATGGTGTGTTTAGCTGGTTTTGTTATGTTGTGTTTCAGGTCGTCTTTGAATACGTCTTCATATTCTTATATTAATTCTCGCATTTCTTTTGGTGGAACTTTGGGGGCAGTAGGGCAGCTTTTTTCCTCTCCTTGACTTATTGATGCTTTCATTGTTGTATGTCTGCTTGGCTTTTGGGGTGCTGATTTCTGTGCTGTTTTTGGGATCAGCTGTTTTGCTACGTTGACTAGTAGGTTGTGCACTATTAGGAAATCCGCTCTTAATGACACCATTGTCATTTCTGCTGTGATGAACACCAATCGTATTCTTTCCCACCGAAAGCAATTTTCATCTCCTGCCTTCCGTACCTTGTCATTGGTGCTCCGCTGGCCATTGACATGTGGAGGTTGGTGGGTGGAGCAGGGTTGAGTCTTTCGTTCAGACTGGTTGGGATGAATGATCTGCATGCTCTGCTGTCCACTAAGAAATCCGTGTTGGAACTTTCATCTTTTAGGAAGAATTATGTTTGTCCTTTGTACCTGGATGAAAGACAGCGGTGAGCAGGCGCGATTTCTCTTACAAGACAACCTGTCTACTCGCCGCTGACGTTAGTATGAATGGGTCGCATCTACGACCCTATTGCATGTTTTTTGAGAATAGGCAGCCTCTGTCGCATTTTCTAGCTTTGTTTCTGAACCTCCAGTGGAAAAAGCATATGCCCCCTGGAGGTTCTTGTTGCTTCTGTTTAGGCTTCCCTTTGTAGTCGTGTCTGGGGAAGCATCTTATGTATATGAGGGCAGCTGGCTTGTCTGGATCACTGCCTGATTCTGTGTCTGAATGTCTGGATCGCTGCTTGATTATGTGTCTGAATTTTGCTTGGTCCGGTAGGCCACTACTGCTGCTGCTGGCTGTGAGGGGTCTGCTGCTTTGTGGGCTGTGTGAACCTCATCAACCATTACCAGGAACTCTTCTAACCGCATGGTGGAGGCTTTGGGCATGGCTGCTACTGTCTGGCAGGGTAGTTTTGTGAGGAGTATCTCCCTCACGAGGTCAAAGGTTGACTCAGGTTGGTTGCCCTTGGTTGGCGGTGTGATGAGCCGCTGTAGTTGCTTGTACACGTGCGATAGCCTCACATCTCCTATCAGGGTCCCCACATGGTTGAGGAATTTTCTTGGCTCTTTGGGCGGGCGGAGTGCTGAAGGATGACTTCAGCTGGTCCTTCAGTATGTCATAAGTGATGGGGGATTCCAGTTCCTCGAGCCATCCTGCTATCTGGTCGAAGACATTGCTCAGCAGGAACTCGAGGACAGCATCTACTTTCCACGTCGCTGAGGTGATTTCCTTTGTGTGGAAAATCATTTCCGCCCTGAAGAGCCATCCCTCTGGGTGGTGGGGCTTGAAGGGCAGTAGGCATATGGAGGTAGCTGCGAGGTTTTCGAAGATGGCATTGGGACCGCTGCTGGTGGCTTGGTCAGGCATCTCTCCAGCAGTCACCAATATGAGTGACATACGAAATGAGGTACGGAGGTCTACAGCTTACTAATTTATTTACAAAGCTTTCACACAGGTCAATAGCTCGTGCGAGCCGCCAAGTAGTCCCGACTTCTCGACAGATCGAGGAAGGGATTAAATTCAGGCGTCTGTGTTTCTTCACAGACACAGATTTTCATATGGATAGGTACAAGACATCTGATTGACAGTTATACATACATTACTGGAAAGCTGGCATAACAGCATACAAAATGATACAAATACATGAAATGTGACAATAAGGTGCTTCAGATATTTGCATAAAAGACGTGCGAGAGAATTGTTTCTCTCGACCGCGTGGCTTTCCTCCCGCGTTACTCATCGCGGGAGAAGCAGATTTTGATTGTAGGTCTGCCGCGTGGTCGCTACAGGCCACTGTGGGCTTGTTCTATATGAATAGGGGGTATATCTTCTGAATAGTAATAAAACACTATGAGAACGGTATGAATGGCTAAATTTTCGACTCAACTCAGAAAAATAAACAATTATTACAACAATTCCTCTTCGATGCTAAAGTGTATTGATCGAACGAAAGTTGGTGCCATTGGAGAATAAAACTCTTATCGACCCAATTTAAAGCTTTGGCCGAAGGATTTTCCCGTCTCCCACATTCATTGTTTTATAAATACCTCACCTTTATAAGCTCCTTGTGGCATACAGCTCAATACTTTCATTGGTTTCTCTGTCCTTCTCTAGAGAAAGGCGTTTCGTGAATCCTTTCTCACTTTGGCCCACGCTTCAGAGAGAGAGAGAGAGAGAGAGAGAGAGAGAGAGAGAGAGAGAGGCGTCTGTCTGTATGACTCCTTAGAAATCGGCGGTTGTTTTTCCTCGTATCCTAAATCCTTCAGAAATTTCAAAATAATTAAGAATAATGTTGTCATAGATAGGATCCTTTTTTCCGGGTATTAATTGAATGTTGAAAGTATCCTAAATCCTTCAGAAATTTACAAATGATTAAGGATAATATTGTCATAGATAGGACTCTTTATTCCGGGTATTAATTGAATGTTGAAAGTACCCTAAATCCTTCATAAATTTACAAATAACGAAGTATGTTGTTGTCATAGATAGGACTCTTTGTTCCGGGTTTTAATTGAATGTTGAAAGTATCCTAAATCCTTCATAAATTTACAAGTAACGAAGGATAATGTTGTCATAGATAGGACTCTTTATTCCGGGTATTAATTGAATGTTGAAAGTATCCTAAATCCTCCATGAATTTACAAGTAACGAAGGATAATGTTGTCATAGATAGGACTCTTTATTCCGGGTATTAATTGGATGTTGAAAGTATCCTAAATCCTCCATGAATTTACAAGTAACGCAATGTTGTCATAGAAGGATATTGGATGTTGAAAGTATCCTAAATCCTTGAATTTACAAGTAACGAAGATAGGATTCTTTATATAGGCATTAAGTGAGTGTTGAAAATAATGAATGATTTGTTTCTCAGTTACGTAATGCCTGTTTGGGATTGTTACGAAACGGAAGAAAAGTTAGAGGTTGAAATAATGTTCTGTCGTTGATTTATAGGTTTATTTTCCTTTTAATTTCTTTATTTTGTAATTTATGAATCATATTACAGCGTACGTAAACACGCGGGCATTCAAGGTCATGACGTAAGATTTCAGGAGAATTATTACGTGATTTCGAATCTTGAATTAGGAAGGAAGTGGCTGAATGGGGGAGAGAGGGGTGTTGGAAGTGGAGAAGTGGAGGAGACGGAGGATTAGGAGAATGAAAGGGGAGAGAGAGAGAGAGAGAGAGAGAGTAGAAAAGGAGGGGGGGAGGAGGGGGATTAGAAAAGGGGAGGGAGGTGGAGCAGGAAAGCAATGTGGCAACACTGTTCCCTCACACCACCACCTTTAGATTTACCTTCTCCCCTTCCCCTGCTATGTCTCTCCTCCTCCTCCACCCTCTCACCCTCCTGCACCTCTGAGCCTCAATCTTTCTCACACCCCCTCCACCACCCACCTCCCACTACTGCGCACTGTCCCTTCAATGTCACTGTCAAGGCTACCACTGAGAGAGAGAGGGAGGGAGAGAGGGGAGGGGATTGGAGTCCTGGGGGTGCAGAGGGGGGAACCAGCCCCCGGTGTTACGTCTGTGATGGGAGAAAGAGGGGGGGGCGTTAGGGTTATGGAATGGGGATCCCGGAAGAAGCTTTACCCCGACGCCTTTGTGGTCCTCATGCCCATCCCATATCCCCCTCCCCCTACAGTCTCTCCCCCTCCAAGTTGATAGGGAAGGGGGTGGGGAGTGATTTGGGGAGTTTTGGGGACGCGTAGGGAGGTAGGGCCAGTCGAAGTTGCGTACATGTGTTTGGGAAGCCTGCCACGTAGTATGTGAATCATTCGGTGAAGATGTGGATTTAAATGGGATTTTATTCACATAATATTGAATAATTTTTTAGGCAGTTGCATTTTAAACTATAATGAATATAATAATATTGAATGATATATTTACAGGCGATTGCATTATTAAATATAAAGAATAAAATCGCTTTAACGTCGCCACTACCTAAAAAAAATTAAAAGAATCATTCGGTGGTATTGATTTAAATGAGATTTGGTTCAAATAATATTGAACTGTATTTTAATAGGCAGTTGCTTTATAAAACAAAAGAAATAAATTCACTTTTAACCGTATAAAAATACCTTAAAACAAAAAGCAAAAACTTTGAGAAAAAAGAAATTGCTCAATTCACATGACACCGAATGCTATTTTTTCAAGCAATTGCATTTTAAAAATAACAAATGAAACCCACTTTTAAAATCGTAAATACCTTAAAAAACAGACGAAAAACTTTAAAAAAGAAAATTGCATAAGACCCAACAGTAACATTTTGAACAAAGACAGAAAAATGTCCCCTTCTGCTTGCTCATTGCCCGATGGGAATAAAGCAACTCAACTGATAAAGTATTAATGTACCCTGCATAGGTGAATAAAAGAATGAATGAAAATACCTTCGGTTTTATTCTCGCTGCCTCTCGGAATAGTAGACAAAGGACCGTAGAGACGCAGGATATGGAAGGGAAAGAATTATCTTTATTTATATATTCCATTGGGATCTAAAGAAGAATAGCTTTAAAAGAGGAGCTGGTATGTGATGTGCAAATTACGCTAGTTGATTACGTTACCTTAGGAGATGAATTCAGATTAAAGGTGCTCATTTTGTTTTGGGGTTTAAAATTATTTTTAAGCTCGCAGCTGCCACAAGGTAAAAATAAACTGAGACAGAGAGAGAGAGAGAGAGTTTTATTGTGTATATTTACGTATTACTGTATTCTTATTCCCACACAGAATTCCTCTGTGGGCTCTTACGACTGTGGGAAGACCTTCGTAGTTGTATTGTTGCTGATACTTATGAAATAATAGTAAGAAAGTTTGTAATGACACTTTATAGTAGTATTACAAGCCTTTGTTTTTCTGGTTTATGTTACTTTTTGTAAGTAACCTCTCACTCTGTTGTTTACATGTCCTTGTATAATATTCTCTCTCTCTCTTTCTCTCTCTCTCTCTCTCTCTCTCTCTCTCTCTCTCTCTCTCTCTCTCTCTCTCTCTCTCTCTCTCTCTCTTGTGTCTTCTTTTCACATATTAGTGGCCTTTAAGGACTGTTACTTCATAATATTTTATCATTTTGGATGATAGTGATAGTAATGATAAAAGAGTAAAAAGTGTATATAATTAAGGTTCATGTGCCAATTGTTTGCTTATATACCCACAACAAGGGGTCCACAACTATCCAACAGGAACTTAGCTCATTCATGGGATATGGAGAAGTTTTATAGCAAACCTCTGGTTCTACCTAGTTCAGAAGTGGCATATTAGTAACGCATAATATCATTACAAAAGCAACTGAATGACCTGACCATGTTATTACTACTGATATAAAGGTCAGGAGAGGTCACAGGTCACTTATGGGACATTTCCTCAAACCTAATTCCAAAACGTTATTCTAGGTTGTTTTCCTCCGGGTAATATGACACATAGAATATTTATGTATAAATGCTAATATTAAGCTGTTTTCCAGTACAGAGAATAACGCAAGATATTGGTCACTGGCAGTTTCATAATTAACTGCTGAAATATGGCTGAATTACCTTGGCAGAAAATTACTGCAATGTAAGCAATATTGTACACCTACATTGAAGGCTCATTAGCAGCAAGTCAAGCTCCCTATCTCTATCTCTCTCTATCTTTAGAGAGCTCCGTAACTATGTACAGCACTCGGATCACTTTTGCTAAGTTCGTGGTTTTCCAATCAATCCGTGCACGTCTCTGATTGGCTTAAATTTCTTCATTTATTCATTCAATCCACACATGTGCAATTTAATATCGGCATCTACTGTATTCATGAAAGCGGTTTTGGGCTAGTATCATTGCCCACAAATTCTTGCTGAAAACAGGTAGGTTATACCCTTCTGACGTCATCACCCCCAAAAGGCATTCTTGTGCACGTGCGTGCGTGCGCGCGCGAATACAATCAATTACCAACTCTTGATGATGCATTGGTACTCTTATGCGAAGCCCCGGCCATCATTATTTTTCCAAGCACTCCCAGACGTAGTCGCTTCCTAGATAACCAGTTTCATTCATCTGCGTTCCTTTTATGGTCGGTTGTACTTCTGCTGCCAGAATTCGTTATTTATTTGTTTACTGGACTTGTGTTTACCTTTTATGCTTTGATAGTGTGGATGTGTGCGTGTGAACAGACTTGGGAATCAAGGCCTCCAATAGATATGATTGCACTCCTTTATTGGCAACTTCATCTTTTGCATTTTGAGAGGTTAGATGTGTGTGTGTGTGTGTGTGTGTGTGTGTGTGTGTGTGTGTGTGTGTGTAATAGCGTTGCGACACCAGATGGCATAACAGATAATACATCAGTCAATAATCTCCCCTCTCTCTCTCTCTCTCTCTCTCTCTCTCTCTCTCATATTTGTTTATGTATGAGCTTTGTTATCGTATATTATACTTATTTGTACCCTGCTGTTAAAGTTGGTGGGAGTATAGTTCTTTGCTCCGCTTTACCGTGTTTGCACGTATGAACATCACTGTGTCTGTTATATTTACATAGTGTTTACTTCGTCGTAACATTTTCTACGCAGTAGAAGTGGTCTCGGTCAAACTTTGTAAAGTGCCATCATGCACAGATATACACGAAGGGAGATGGATTGTTTACATTTCTGTCAAGTTAATTGTTCCTTATACACGGTTGAAGATATTTCTGTCAATTTGGTACAACAGGTCATCATGTACATTCTGTCCGTGCATGTGTCTGTCACATCTTGTGAACGCGACTTATACTTGACTTAAAGGATTTTAGACTTATCATAACTTAGATATCTGAAAGGATTTCAGACGTACCATAACCTTGATATTTTAAAGGATTTCAGACTTTTTAATGGGTACAGTCTTTTAAAAGTTCATTGTGTCCGTGCGTGTGTCTGTCACACCTTGTGAACGCAACCTAGACTTATTTTAAAGATTTTCAGATTTGTTTATGGTTGCTTCACACTTTAACGTTTGACATTACTTTTGAATAAGCAATAAAGACTTCAAAAATGTCATGCAGAATTTACAAATGAAGCCGCTTTGGATGACCCAAGATCAATAATGACCTTGCAACCTTGACAGTGACCTTCAAACTAAAAATAGTTGCCATTTAGGGAATTTGTGTTTCGCAAATACATTTCGTCCGGAGAAAAATGTCATTGTTGTCAACTTATGAAAGAGTCATAATGGTATCTGCAACATTGCATTAGTCGGAATCCTCTTAGACAGAGTGAAGTCTGTTTGCTTGTTCCATGAATGTACTCTTACTCTGACACATTTCGTCATGCTGAATTGTTTATCTAATTCGTTGTTTTGGGGGTTTTATTCACGATGTCAGAATCAAGTGAAAAGATGATGGTTGGTGCAAGAGTTATTATATATATATATATATATATATATATATATATATATATATATATATATATATATATATATATACATATATATATGTGTGTGTGTGTTTGTGTGCATGTACATGTGTGTGAATATAGATATGTATACTGTATATATAAATATATACATTATATACATACACACACACATATATATATATAAATACATATATATATGTGTGTATATATATACATGTGTGTGATCACAATTCTTATTTCTTCCGGGAGCATAAATAATCTACTTTGCAGAAGCAGTGAAAAAGAATTCTAACGTTAGATTTAAGGGTTACGCCAATTATCTTCCGAAATTCTGATCACCAAGTATAAGTTACTTACACGACACCAGATTTTAGATTTTTGAGCGCGGTGCAAGATCAGCTGACAAATAAATTGTTTAGTTCTGTTAAAGTCCCGCTCCATACCCCATTCACCACAAACAGGTCCAAATTTGGTAAAATCTAAAGATCTAGAGGTTTGACAAAGGTGACACTGAATTGTCATAATCTGGAAGTCAAATAAGTATTGTTTGTGTTATTATTATTATTATCATTATTATTATTATTAATGAGAAGATGGACCCCATTCGTTTGGAGCTAGCCCACAGGGGCCACTGACTTGAAATTCAAGCTTCCAAGGAATATTATGGTGGTCATTTGAAAGAATTAGCAGAAGCTAATAGGAAAAACAGAACGAAGAGATCAGTTATTAAAAAAGAAAATTGAATTAACAAATTAATTAAGAAAAATAGCTAAACATGCAAGTAAATCATTGCAGTACAAGGAACCATATATCCCTATAAGCTTTTCTTCAGAGAAATCGTGAATTTCAATTTGTCAACCTCGTAAAATCATGAAACTTTAGTGAATCAGATACGGACAATATACTCAACAGTGTATTAAAAGCACGCTTGCAAACGCCTTTTCCAAGCACGAACAAACCTCGATGCCAGGACAGGGAGAAAGTTGATTGCCAATAAAACTTGTTTTCTTGATACGAGGGGAGTGCTTCCTTTAATGAAATTTGAATGTTTATGCCTTGTATAATCCTACTTCTGCCCAGTTTAACGAGCACTTACTTCTAAACGTCTGTCCCGGGAAGGTGAAATCTCGTTCTGAAAACTTTAGATGCATAGAACTTTAAAACTAGAGAGACATTAAGGATGTTTTAATTTAAATCGCTTTTTTTTTAGAACGATCTAAATGCCTTTGTATACACGATAGATACGCTGAATAGGTTTTTGGATTTATCGCCAGAGAACTGTATTCCTTTTACTGTACCGCCGTTCATATTATCTTTCTTCCATCTTACTTTTCACTTTCTCCTAACAGTTGATTCATAGTGCAACTGCGAGGTTTTCCTCCTGTTACACTTTGCAAACCTTTTTACTCTCAGTTTTTTATTTCAGGGCTGAATGACTTCATAGGTCCCAGCGCCTGGCCTGGGGCCTAAATCCTATATTCCATTCCTTTCCATTCAGAGAACTGTGCAACCCAATGGAATTGATATTTGTAGAAGTTCAGAAACCTGTACAAATGATATA
>NC_089753.1:47551928-47556928 GCF_040412425.1 Macrobrachium rosenbergii
ATCATTATGAATAAGGCATTTTTAACCTCATATTTTAGATTGAAATGTCAGTTCAGGAGAGATTACACAAACCTGCTATGCTAGGCAAATATTACAGGTATTTCTGAGTGATGATGAAAATAATTAAAATGGGAAATTGTTCTTTTTTCTCCATTTCTCCAGGCTCGTTATGAATAAGGTATTTTTTAGCTCTCCTTTTAGTTTTCTGTAAAAGAAAACTATTGAGATGGCTTTGTCTGTCCGTCCGCACTTTTTCTGTCCGCCCTCAGGCCTTTAAAAACTACTGAGGCTAGAGGGCTGCAAATTGCAATGTTGATCATCCACCCTCCAATCATCAATCATACCAAATTGCAGCCCTTTAGCCTCAGTAGTTTTTATTTAAGGTTAAAGTTAGTCATGATCGTGCGTCTGGCATGTTAAATATACAGCTTCATCAACCACAACTCGTACTGGAATAACGAAATCTTTATTTTCATGTTTGTGGAATTTCTTGTTTTCTTGCTTATTAGTTCCTCAGTCGACCTGGCTTCCAGTTCCTATGGGGTCGACTGCTCGAGTCGTCTTCCTATTTATTAGTTCCCAAGTCGACCTGACTTCCAGTTTCTGTGGGGTCGACTGTCTGAGTCGTCTTCCTATTTATCAGTTCCTCAGTCGACCTGACTTCCAGCTCCTATGGGGTCGACTGCTTAAGTCGTCTTCCTATTTATTAGTTCCTCAGTCGACCTGACTTCCAGTTCCTATGGGGTCGACATCTTGAGTCGTCCTCCTCTTTATCAGTTCCTCAGTCGACCTGACTTCCAGTTCCTATGGGGTCGACTGCTTAAGTCATCTTCGTATTTATCAGTCATTAGTTCCTCAGTCGACCGGACTTCCATTTCCAATGGGGTCGACATCTTGAGTCGTCTTCCTATTTATCAGTTCTCAGTCAGTCGACCTATGGGGTCGACTTAAGTCATTTATCTATGGGGTCGATTGCTTCCATTTCTTATGGGGTCGTCTCATCTTCCTATTTATCAGTTCCTCAGTCGACCTGACTTCCATTTCTTATGGGGTCGACTGCTTAAGTCGTCTTCCTATTTATCAGTTCCTCAGTCGACCTGACTTCCAGTTCCTAGGGGGTCGACTGCTTAAGTCGTCTTCCTGTTTATCAGTTCCTCAATCGACCTGACTTCCAGTTCCTATGGGGTCGACTGCTTAAGTCGTCTTCCTATTTATCAGTTCCTCAATCGACCTGACTTCCAGTTCCTATGGGGTCGACTGCTTAAGTCGTCTTCCCTCAGTTTCATCGAGTCATTAAGTCGCTCTATTTATCAGTCAGTCGACCTGACTTCCATTTCCTGTGGAGTCGACCGCTCGAATTTCCCCGCTCGTTTGAAAATACTTGTCCCCCTCTTATGGTCCGCTAAAACCTTGTTTTCGTCGTACCTACTTGTACAAATTATTCTCTCGCGCGAGACTATGTTTTTTTATATTTTTTCCCCACTTACGCGAGGAATTTTAACACTCTCCCGAGCTCCCGAGCTTTATTTACGACAAATGCATTTACGTATTATCCCACGCATAACAGCAAAGAATATATTCTATAAATGTAGATATTTGCCCTACGAGCATGCATTTTGACATACACACAAAAAAACAATTTTTCCCCCAATCACAAACATATTTTTAGCACGTTAAAAACCAGACGTCTTCAGCACCTTCCTACGCAAGTGTATGTTCCAACAATTATGTTTTTTCCACAGAGGAAAGGGGAAGTCGTCCTTTTGCCCAAACCGATGTATACAAAACATCAATCTTGGAAAAACATCACGGGGTCTTTGACTCTTCTGTACTTCCTTATTGCAGGCCACATCCCAAAATAGTTTTTGTTTTTTTCCAAAAGCGAAAAGGGATGTATTTGGAAGTATGGTGTTAACCTTAAGAACTGGTTGATATTATGCTAGTAGTGTTTAGAATGTTTAGAATTCCTTTTCCGAGTTCACGATAATATTACCTGTTGCCAGAGGGGGAGATAGAGAGTATAAAAAATGGTTTTCATAAGCATAAACAAACAAGAAGTTTATATAACCCTACGTGCGTTAGGCAACTGCTATGAGAGTTCATGTACACATTTAAAAAATGAAATTCAGATTTTTTAAAGATTTCTTAAAGATTTCTTAAGACCTTTATGTTTTAGGAGGTAAATAATCTTAGTGGGTTCCATAATTATCATTTCCAGGTCATGATTGTCCTGTGTGTAATACAAATTTGAATAGATTCTTAAGCCTCTGCGGTCAAGTTGTCATTACCTTAAACTTCATGAAGACGTAATGAGACAACTCAAGGTCTTTATTATTATTTAAATATACAGTATATCAAATCAAATGCCGTTGCATTTATAATGGTAATTAATTCAAACGAAATGTACCGTCATTTCTTGGCCTTGAATCGGAAATCTTTCAGAAAACACAAATGCTAAGGGAACGGTGATATTTAATTTTTGAGTTTGATTAGGTAATTGATGATTTGAAAATAAATCAGAAGATGCTATTTAATGCGATATTAAACTTTTAGAATATTTCGATATATTCTTGTATCATTCCATGAAATAGGAAATTAGTTAGATTAATTATGATATGCATTTTCCTGTTACGAGCAGTAAAGAGCACAGAATAGTAATATTACTTGAAAACAGGAAATGCAAGTGTTTAAGTTCTGTGAATATCCAGTTGGAGGAGGAAATTATTTTAAAATTATTTGTTGACTTCTGGAGGCGCAGACATTATCGTTATTTTTATTGAGTTTCCAGTCCTTTTTATGTAAGGTACAGTTTCTTGAAGACGTTGTACAATTATAACCTCAAATGTACCAGCGGAAATGCGGTACATTATTACCCTAAAACAATTCTCTTCGCACTTTAATCATTTATGTACACTTTTATCTTTTATTTCTTTGTTAAAAATTAAATTACATGTTTATCTGTTTATTTATTTATTTTGCTAATAATTAAATTACATGTTTATCTTATTAATTTCTTAATTTATTTTTTTTCAAATACCTTATATCTTCTTACTGTATTCCCTATTACCTTCTGTTATTTCCTCCAAATAAACTATATTCTTTGGATGATTTAATTTCATATCAGTGGCCCCTGTAAGCTTTTTCCATACGAATAGTGTTCATCTGAATAATAATAATAATAATAATAATAATAATAATAATACGTTACTGGGCTCCTTTCTTTCTCATGGAATGCATTACACTTTCTTCCCTTTCCTGTGACTTTCAGAGGACTTTCTCTTTTTCTCATGAAGTTTATTTGGCTTTCTTCGTTTCCCCATGAAGTTTGTTGGACTTTCACGTCCCTCGAAGTTCATCAGACATTCGCCCTTTCACCTTGAAGTTGGCTGAACTTTCATCTTTTCAGATAGAGTTCACTGAACTCTCTCTCTCTCTCTCTCTCTCTCTCTCTCTCTCTCTCTCTCTCTCTCTCTCTCTCTCTCTCAAAGTTCATAGGTTATTCTGTTTTTTGAATTTCTCTCTCTCTCTCTCTCTCTCTCTCTCTCTCTCTCTCTCTCTCTCTCTCTCTCTCTCTCTCTCTCTCTCATTGGACATTCTGTTTTCTCATGAATTTCAGTGAATTTTATTCCTTTCCTGCTTATACCTTCATAACTTTCTAAATACTTGTATACTCTCTCTTGTCCTCTCCATGTGATTTTGTTAGATATTTTCCTTGGGAGTTCCGTCATCAGTTACTCCTCATTTCTCTCCAGCCTCTTTTATTATGATTTATTGCCCTCCATTGAAGTTCTTTCTTCTGAAGTTTTTTTTTATCCTCTTCTTTGTTTCCCTTCATTATTTTTCTTCTTCTCTCTTGTGTTATCTTGACTTAATTTCCTTTGCTTTTTGCTTTTATTCTTCCACTTGACTTTCTTCAGTATTTTCAAGTCTCCTTCTCTAGATTTTGCTCTGAATGAAACAGCTAAATGAAACAACACATTCTGACATGAAAGAGAACCTCAGGTCAGATCTGACGCTACAGAAACATAGAAATAAATAACTCTTTAATATTACTACTGGGCACAAAACCGTGCGCATGCGTCCTGTAGGCAACCCTCAAGGTGGCTAGGTTAGCTTTCATATTTTATCATTTTTCAACCTTCTCGTTAATAATTATAAAGATGCGGCTGATAAAGCTTTATATTGGAAATCCTTTTTGTGAATACAGCGTAATGCTATAATGAGCTGTTTTTATATTTTCCTTTTCCAGGTTGATGTCACCCGTGATAATGATATTATTATTATTATTATTATTTTTATTATTATTATTATTATTATTATTATTATTGCTGTTGTTGTTGCTGCTGTTGTACACAGCCAGCTCCGAAGAAATAAAACAGCAACCCCCCCCAAGTAAATTATTATTATTATTATTATTATTATTATTATTATTATTATTATTATTTGACACAGCAAGAAATCAAATAGCAAACCCCAAGAAATCAAATTAGCAAACCCCTAAGTATATTATTATTATTATTATTATTATTATTGGACACAGCCAGCGCCCAAGAAATAAAACAGCAACCCCCAAAGCAGTACTTAACAAAGAGATTTAGTTTCTACAACAGGAAAGACAAGAATGCTTTAATTAAATATTGTATGTCAGTACTTCAAGTCCGTGTCAGTTTAAGCCTTATCAACACTAGAGTAGGTCGCAGTTTTCAGAAAATTTTATTTACATGTATTTTTACAGAGGATAAAATTTCGTCTGGGTCTTACAGAAAGGTGTTTTGTTTCGTGGCCTTTCAACTTTGTCATGGAATTTTTCTTCAAACATGATGCTGAATTACTGTAAGGAAAGGATTGTATTACTGTAGGGAAAGGATTATATTACTGTAGGGAAAGGATTGCATTACTGTAGGGTAAGGATTGTATTGCTGTAGGGAAAGGATTATATTACTGTAGGGCAAGTATTGTATTACTGTAAGGAAAGGATTGTATTACTGTAGGGAGAGGAT
>NC_089753.1:47559428-47561928 GCF_040412425.1 Macrobrachium rosenbergii
ATGGATGCATTTATCAGGTCATTTCACAGATCACGGGTCAGTATTTTCAAGACAAGTTGAAATTCACTTTAAATCTACAAAATTCATTTGATAAATGTTAATTCAGTAATTAATGCTGTAAAATTCTGTAGACAGATGATGTAAAAATTCATCTTCGTTATAGGGTTGGAAAGCGTGTATCATCCCAAAGGTTATAAAACGTACATGTTTTCAACTTCAACCTTCTCTAAAAACTGGAAAGGTTAACGTTAGTGTTTATGAAAGATAACGTGTATGGCAATTGGGTATTAAATTGAACAGTCACATACGTAACACACACATACACACACAACACATATTTATTTAGAATTATGTTTTACTAAACAAAATGATGACGGGTTGTATATATTTATTTAAGATTGTTTTACGAAAGAAAATGACGAAGTCGAAGGTGTAGTTATTTTGGTAGGTACATTTAAATTAAACGGTGAAAAATAAAATTTTGAAATAGATTATGAGTATGGGTTTTAAATTATGAATAGCAGCTTAATTATATTTCATTAAGTAATTATAACGAAGACCTAACCTCAAATTCAGCGTTGACCTCAGGCTATTAGGCTGTTAAAATGTCTTCTTGTCAAATTTCGAATGAATTATATTCCGTGGCATCTTTGAGGGTTACATGGACTGCTGTTTCTTGAGATGGGCAACTAGGGGTTATTCCACTCTCTCTCTCTCTCTCTCTCTCTCTCTCTCTCTCTCTCTCTCTCTCTCTCTCTCTCTCTCTCTCTCCTCAAAATTGGGAAATTAGCGTTCGATCCTCGAGGATGGGGAGAGAGAAACATCTATTGATTCGTTTTCTCTTTTAACCAATATGCCTCTGTTGACCCAAGTACTGAAGTATGCACATGAATGTTAGTCGATTGTTGTAGACCACTGCTTGGGTAGAGAGAGAGAGAGAGAGAGAGAGAGAGAGAGAGAGAGAGAGAGAGAGAGAGAGAGAGAGAGAGAGAGAGAGTAAAATAATAAGCGACATATCAGTGATTTGATGACGTAAAGCACACCAGTACAAAACACGTTTGATTGATTTTCCTGTGGTGAAAGTGACAGCCTGTTTAACTAACCCTGCCCATTTGGTGATTGATGTTTAACTGCCTCAGAGATGTTTTAGTTTTCTGTAAAAGAAAGCTATTGTGCTGGCTTTGTTTGTCCGTCCGCACTGTATTCTGTCCTCACTTTTTCTGTCCGCGCTTTTTCTGTCCGCCCTCAGACCTTAAAAACTGCTGAGGTTGAGGGCTGCAAATTGGTATGTTGATCATCCACCCTCTAATCATCAAACATAGCAAATTGCAGCCCTGTAGCCTCAGTAGTTTTTTATTTTATTTAAGGTTAAAGTTAGCCGTAATCGTGCTTCTGGCAACAATATAAGATAGGCCACCACCGGGCCGTGGTTAAAATTTCATGGGCCGCCGTTCTTCCAGCATTATACGAGACCCCCGAAAGATAGATCTATTTTCGGTGGCCTTGATGATATGCTGTAGCGGTTGTACAGAAAACTCGATCGCGCCGAAGAAACTTAGGCGCATCTTTTACTTGTTTTAATATCTTTAAATCTTCGATGTGTTCAAGAGTCCTGTCAGTTTCTGTGATGAAAATTGGAAGATTACTGAAAGGAGTAAAATTATTATGCACTGCTTAATGGAAAGAAATTTCACAATAAGCTCTTCGATGGATATTATAATGAATGTTCACAGCGGTGAAAGATGCAGTTGAAGATATAAAAGGTGTCATTTTCTCGGTTGCCATAGATCATTTCTGTTGAATTAATTGTTTGCATAATTTATTTTTCCAGTTTCTAATTTAACATTACCTCCATCGGTGCGCAGCTTTACATCTTTTTGCGTGAATGTACATAGACTTTAACCACTATTATCATCTCCTTTTGCAATAAATTATTGAGGTTTTCTAATATTTTAGAGTTACGCTAAGAGTTTCACCTAAAAGAGAGTGTATAGAAATGACATTTAAGGCCAAACGAAGATAAGTGAACACCTTAAAGAAAAATTGTGCCGTATTCTGTGCGTTAGAAGATGAAAAAAACTATTTTTTATATGTAGTCATTTGTTTTTAAATGGGTTTTATAATTAAATCCCCAGAAAGAAGGGTGAACTATAATCTTGAACTGATACAATTCCCTTATATAAGACGAGTTCCGAAAAAAAAAAAGATGGCTAAACAGGAGTGTTACCCGAGGCGCTTCAGTAATTCTGAAGACTCTCGAAAAGATTTTCGGAGTAAGGGGATGTCTAAGAGGCTTGACCTTTCCATTCATTTTTCCTTTATTAAATTCAGTTACTGGAAGGGCTAAGAGTCATGGCTTCCAAGCGTTTTCTTCACGTTGTGGAATCATATTATTAATTTTTGTGGTAGGAAATGCGTTTATATTAATGTATTTCTTCAAAAATAAATATTTTTTTTATTCCTTCAAAAATATATTATTTTGCTTGTGCTTTGTGAATGG
>NC_089753.1:47566928-47569428 GCF_040412425.1 Macrobrachium rosenbergii
GAAATTGTAGACAAGGTTTTTTTTTTTTTTGCTCCATTGGAACTGAAAACCCGTCAGCTATAATTCATGTTTTTGACTAATAATCTAGTGTTGTTCCCTGTTTTTTTTTTTTTTAGAAGTAGTAAAAATGTTTATAACAGATGAGCTTTACCCATTCAGTTTTAAAATAATGCCAATGATTCTCTAGGTTTTATAAACCTCGGTAAGCCATATGGTTAATGAAAATTAAACAGTAAAAATTAAAAAGGAGACTTCCCTGGCTGTTTCACCAATACATAAAATATAATGATCTTGTAAAGTGGTATTGTGTATTTGTAAAATACAGTTGCACATTGCGTAAAAAAAATTCTCTGCTGTCAGAAAATCCTCTCGTCAGCTATCTGATTGTTATTTTCAACAGCACAAATCATTCTTTGGATGATCGTTTTAAACAGAAACAAAGATTTTTATAAATCAAAGCGCACTGTAGGCAATACTTATGTTCTTTGCAGCAACCCTTCGGCCCCAGCTGCAACCCCTTCCATTGCTTTTACTGTACCTCCGTTCATATTCTCTTTCTTCCATCTTTCTTTCCACCGTCTCCTAACAATTATTTCATAGTGGAACTGCGGGGTTTTTCTCCTGTTACACCTTTGAAACCCTTTTACTGTCAATTTCCGTTTCAGTGCTGAATGACCTCATAGGTCCCAGCTCTTGACCTTCGGCCAAAATTGTATATTCCATTTCATTTTATATCAAAGCGCATTTTTGTCTTAAAACCTAAAAACAAGAAACCTTCATAGACACTTTTTCAAGGTTTCTTCCCAGTCATTGTACTGATAATATATTTCTTATATATCTCATTCAATATTTTACTTACATTTTTATTTATTACTTTGCTGATTTCTCTGGTTTTCTAATAAATGATCTCCTCTTTCTGTATTTCGCATTACCCTCCGTTACTTCTTTCGAAAGAACAACATATTCTTTGGAAGCTTGATTTTCAAGTCAGTGGCCCCTTTTGTGGGCTTGTTTCATATTCATGGGGCCTGCCCTCTGAATAATATAATACTAATAATCAAGGAAAACCAAACCATTATTCACGCTCTTAACTCTGTCGTGCAGAGGTCCAATAAGCCGTGGTTAACGAAATTACCCGAGAATTTATTGTCTCAATAAGTCGGTAGAGCAAGTGTTAGTAAATACAATGAGGGTTTGGAGGTGACGGTTCGTGTTTCGGGATAATTTGTTTTCGGGAGGTGAATGATTATTTGTCATATTTTGCAGGCGTTATGCGATTAGGCGATTAGCACATAATAAAAGGTTTAAATGTAGGTCGTGGGACGTTATCGCTGGGTTGGTGGTTGGTCTCATGGGATTAAAAATGGGGTTTTTTTTATTAGGATTCTAGTTTTCTGTAAAAGAAAACTATTGAGATGGCTTTGTCTGTCCGTCCGCACTTTTCTGTCCACCCTTAGATCTTAAAAACTACTGAGGCTAGATGGCTGCAAATTAGCGTGTTGATCATCCACCCTCCAATCATCAAACATACAAAATTGCAGCCCTCTATCCTCAGTAGTTTTTGTTTTATTTAAGGTCAAGGTTAGCCATGATCGTGCTTCTGGGACCGCTGTAGGTGCCAGCAACACAGGCCACCATCGGGCCGTGGCTGAAGGTTTCATGGGCCGCGGCTGAGAGTTTCGTACAGTATTATACGCTGTATACAGAAAACTCGATTGCGCCGACGAAACTTCGGCGCATTTTTTACTTGCTAAAATTGCTGTTGCTTTTTCGTTCTGACATGTTTAAGAGGTTTTTTTGATGGTATTTGATAAGTTTACTAATAGTTTTTGTTTCAAGGTTGGTTTTTTTTTATTCGGTTGTCTTGTACGTTATGTATTTTATGTATATTTATATATATGTATATGTGTGCGTGTGTGTATGATATATATATATATATATATATATATATATATATATATATATATATATATATATATATATATATATAAATATATATATGTACATACAGGTATATACATACGTACATAGACAAACACACACACACACACACACACACCATCATTTGAGAGGTTATACACCTTCAACGCCTGAAATTCGTAGGTGGTCGCTTATCCAAACCTTGAACAAAACTTGTTTCTAACCTTAAAAATCCCAATACTGCCGCCGACTAAGGTAGCTACGACTTGCGCTCGACCAACAAAGGATGGCGGACTTTGATTCCTGAGCTACTCAGGACTTTTTGGACACTTTCCCTTTAAACCGGTTTAAGCGTCTCGTGACGTAAGCAGTAAATGGGTTGGGTTGCAACCTGGGATAAGACTAGCATGACGCTGGAAACCTCATGACAAAGGATGTGGCGCGAACGCGCGCCCTTGTGTGTTTGTGTGTGTGTGTTCGCATGTATATGTATATATGTATATATATATATATATATATATATATATATATATATATATATATATATATATATATATATGACTGTGAAATATTTTCTGTT
>NC_089753.1:47571928-47674428 GCF_040412425.1 Macrobrachium rosenbergii
AATTATCGAGATATAAAAAGTGAAGTTAATTGCTTCTCTTTTGAAGAGGTTCCTGTTTGTATGGTTCTATTTGTATGGAATCGCTGGCAATAGCTGTTTTCTTTTTTTTAGGAACAATCGTTTGTCGATTCCCCTAAGTAGCAAGATTTTGCCTTTTTTTTTTCTTTGTTTTCTTGCTGGCGAGTTTTTGACGTCTGATGGATGGCGTCAGACTTCGTCAGTCAGGTTCGTAACAGCAACAAGTCAGGTTCGTAGCAGCAAAGTCAGGTTGAGGGTTTAAGCCAGCTGGAGTAGCAGCAGCAGGTATCCGTACCTGCTAGTCAGGTCCTGGTAGCAGAGCAATGGAGAGTTTTTGAGGACGAGATGGTTGCCGTGTCGGCTCTGTCATGGTCGTCGTAGATGGAGGAGGACGTCAGTACGTTTATTGGATGACGAGATGGTTGCCGTGTCGGCTCTGTCGCGGTCGTCGGTACTGGAGGAGGACGTCAGCACTGTGTTTGAGGACGAGATGGTTGTCGTTTCGACTCTGTCGGAGTTGTCCTGCAGTGTTCCTGTTAAGCAGCTTGGGGCTGTTTCGTCGACTCTATTGAGTTCGTCTGTGAATGTTAATATAACTCGGGCTGTTTTGGTAACAAGTAGTATGCTGCTTTTGTATTTATTTTTGTTTTTGATGTATGATGCTGCCTGTTATTTTATTTTACTGCTTAAATGTTTAATTTGTTCTTTAGTAATGTTTGTTTTCATTTTTGTACTGACTCTATTTTATTTATCTTTGGTTTTGATTATTGCTGCTACTGTTATGTAATTAATTCATTTGTAGTAATGCTCATTTTGTTTTAAAATTGAACCTGACTCACTGTATATTGTGTATATACTTTATTGTAAATAAATTAATTTTAAGGTAACATTTTCGTTTTGTTCTGCTCCTCCCTCCTTTGTTTGTCACCTCTCGTCAGTCATTACAGCCCATTTGCTTGTTTTCTGTAAAGAACCTGTTGATCTCGAAAAGCGAGATCTTAATATTGGCGACCTTAGGCCAGGGTTGGTTCTGTTTTGGCTGGGGGTGTTAGCATCGGGGAATAGTTTTTTTTTAAAAAAAAAAAATTTTTTTTAAATTTTTTTTTTGTTAAATGGGGAGGTGTTAGGAACAATCGTTTGTCGATTGTTCCTTAGCAAAATTGTTGCCTCTTTTGTTTTCTTTGTTTTTCTTGAAGGCGAGTTGACGTCTGATGGATGGCGTCAGACTTCGTCAGTCAGGTTCGTAACAGCAACAAGTCAGGTATTTTTGCAACGAGTCAGGTTGAGGGTAGCAGTAAGCCAGCTGGAGTAACAGCAGCAGGTATCCGTACCTGCTAGTCAGGTCCTGGTAGCAGAGCAATGGAGATTTTTTTGAGGACGAGATGGTTGCCGTGTCGGCTCTGTCATGGTCGTCGTAGATGGAGGAGGACGTCAGTACGTTTATTGGATGACGAGATGGTTGCCGTGTCGGCTCTGTCGCGGTCGTCGGTACTGGAGGAGGACGTCAGCACTGTGTTTGAGGACGAGATGGTTGTCGTTTCGACTCTGTCGGAGTTGTCCTGCAGTGTTCCTGTTAAGCAGCTTGGGGGCTGTTTCGTCGACTCTATTGAGTTCGTCTGTGAATGTTAATATAAAGGCTGTTTTGGTAACAAGTAGTATGCTGCTTTTGTATTTATTTTTGTTTTTGATGTATGATGCTGCCTGTTATTTTATTTTACTGCTTAAATGTTTAATTTGTTTTTAGTAATGTTTGTTTTCATTTTTGTACTGACTCTATTTTTATTTATCTTTGGTTTTGATTATTGCTGCTACTGTTATGTAATTAATTCATTTGTAGTAATGCTCATTTTGTTTTTAAAATTGAACCTGACTCACTGTATATTGTGTATATACTTTATTGTAAATAAATTAATTTTAAGGTAACTTTTTCGTTTTGTTCTGCTCCTCCCTCCTTTGTTTGTCACCTCTCGTCAGTCATTACAGCCCATTTGCTTGTTTTCTGTAAAGAACCTGTTGATCTCGAAAAGCGAGATCTTAATACTTTTATTTTACCGAAATAGTTCCTCCCCCTAAATAGCAAGATTTTTCATTTGATTTTTATTCTTATATCCATACAAATAACCGGTTTTTTTACGTTTGATGATGTACAGGGCTAGAACTCGCTTCAAAAGGTTTTTTTAATGCTGTTGCAGATAGCTCGGATTTCCCTGTTGAGGTGGGGGTTAGTGCCGTCAGTGCACCTCGTGGGGTGCACTATAGGCATTACTTAAGGTGCTTTGCAGCATCCCTTCGGCCCCTAGCTGCAACCCCTTTCGTTTCTATTACTGTACCTCCTGTCATATTCTCTTTCTTCCATCTTACTTTCCACTCTCTCCTAACAATTGACTCATAGTGCAGCTGCGAGGTTTTCCTCCTGTTACGCCTTGCAAACCTTTTATTGTCAATTTCCGTTTCAGTGCTGAATGACCTTATAGGTCCCAGTGCTTGGCCTTTGGCCTAAATTTTATATTCAATTCAATTCAGATGGCTCGGAATTCTTTATTCATTGTCTTCTTTATTTTTAAGCAGCCTGTTTAAGAAGCAACTGCTTTATTGACTAAGCAAACTTTTTCTCTTTTTGTAATAACTCTTGGGTAGACGTGTTTTGGGCTACCCTTGGTTATGATATATTTTGTTGTGGCTGGGTTGTTTACTATACCAAAAAAACTTTTTTTTTCCTTATGAAAATTATTTATAAAATTTCTTTAAAATTTTTTATTTGAAAAATTACAAAGTTGTTTATTAAAGCAAAACTGTTTTTTTCTTAATGAGATTAGTTATAAAACTTCTGAATTTTTTTATTCGAAATATTTATGTCATACACTAAAGCAAAAAGGTATTTTTGTTAATGAAATTTATTATAAAACTTCTCAAAAAAATGTTTTATTCGAAAAATTACAAGTTGTATGCTAAAGCACAAATATTTTTTCTTAATGACATTAGTTATAAAATTTCATAATATAAAATCTCTTCAAATTTTTTTATTCGAAATATTAATTCGTACTGTATAGCGTATATCCGGAGTCCTGGAGACCTTAGGATGTCCTGAAAACGTCTCATCGAGGAATGTTTTTTCTTAGTGTCTTAGAGACACATAGACCTCGTTTACTTAGTTTAAAGCTCTGTTAATTTGCAAGTTTGTATTATCTGAAATTTTTGTTTATTTGTAAAGTCTGTTTAACCTCCTCGTCAAATGTTATACCTTTTTATGGGAATATTGCTATAGAAATATATACCTATATATTCATAAATTTATTTATTATATGTATACTGTATGTATGTACATATATGTATTTTGTATATATACTATATATATGTATATATATATATATGTGTGTATATATATTTCTACATATACAGTATATATATATATTTATATATAATACATATACATATACAGTATATGTATATATTATATATATATATATATATATATATATATATATATATATATATATATATAATGGAAATGTAATCATAGCAATACCTATAATATTGACTTCACTGCAGAACTTTTGTAGACGGAAACGGAATTGGTAATAGCTCTGCGTTTACTATTAATGAAAGTTTTATTTGCAAAAGCTCTTCACGGTGTGATGGAATTGTGATTTAAAAAAAAAAGTTGGTTGTTTACTTCACAGACCTATCAGCGATAGATTTTTTTTGTTAGAGCATTGGTGATGATAATATAGGTACCGAGAGGCGCATGCATGGCGTGTATATAATATATACTGTATAAACACATATATATATGTGTGTGTGTTTGTATGTATATATATGTTATATGTAAATATATAATACACACATATATATATATATATATATATATATATATATATATATATATATATATATATATATATATAGAGAGAGATCTGAGAGAGAGAGAGAGAGAGAGAGAGAGAGAGAGAGAATGCTGCTGAATTGAAGAATAAATCTGGGGCTGTTGAGATAAATGGATTGTACATTATTTGTCACGTAGGAATAACTAAAAGGCTAAGACATGTGTAGATACGCAAAACTGTTTTGAGATGTTTTGGTCATATGGAGAGAGCGGAAGGTTATAGGCTGGCAAAAAGAGGAAGACCCAGAAAGAAAGCGCTGGATAGATAGCTTGAAAAGAGGTATTGTTAAGAAAAGGCCTAATATTTATGAAGTTCTTTGAACAACGCAGAGTGTATCGGGCATCTCAACTTATTGCTGATGGGGCTTATGTGTAGATAACTGAATTATTCAGTTTTATGCAAGTTTTCTGCCAGGATTCATCCACAGTTCAAGTACCAGTTGTGAATGTAACAGTGACCATAGTGTTGTTTTTCTCTGGAGCCACCCCATATTCGGTGAAACGACTTTAGTGATAAAATAAATATATGGTTCTACAAGCTCAAAAGAGCTTCCAGGAAGCAATTAGATGTTATCAAACGACGTGCCAAGAAGCTTAGTTAATGGGTCATCGCTCGCCAAGTTGGAATTAAATTTCTCGAAAGAATGGGGCTTCGACACCCCTCTTCAACGTCTACACCTAATCACTCTGTTCCCACCCACCACCCCACCCCCATCATCTGACGAAGTGGTTGGCTTCCATACTGACACCAATTTTTCAGAGTCTTTCCTTAGAAAGATTATTTTTTCCGAAGTATTGTTGTGAGAGAGAGAGAGAGAGAGAGAGAGAGAGAGAGAGAGAGAGAGAGAGAGAGAGAGAGGGGGGTTGTCACGGTGTATGAACAGAGGAAAAAATCAGAATTGAGTTGGAAAGGTTGAGAGTAACCTCAGACAAGTCCATGGTTTGAATGTTACTAAACATCAACAAGCAACAAGTGCAGGCTTGAAAAGATGTTTCTTTGGGATACAGCAGCACAGACTCGCTGTCGCAGGTGTGAATTACGCCCTGCAATTTGCTACCCTGTACCACAGGTGTCTCGTTGTATACCGGCTGTAAGCACTACATCTATCTAACGATGGGTTTTGGGAATAAGCAGAGTTTGTGTAGAAATTCAGATAATGCGAAGGTTAGATAATACATTGTATTCCTTTTGTTTTATTCCCTTAGAATATTTGATGATTGTTTGAGTCAGCATTACGGTTTCTATTCAAAAATCAAAGTTCCCGTAGGGGGGTAGTGCCATCAGTGCACCTCATAGGGTGCACTGTAGACATTAGTAAAAGTTCTCTGCAACGTCCCTTCGGCCCCTAGCTGCAACCCCTTTTATTCGTTTTACTGCACCTCCATTCATATTATCTTTCTTTTTATCTTGCTATCCACCCTCTCCTAACTATTACTTCATAGTGCAACTACGAGGTTTTCCTCCGGTTACACCTTTCAACCTACTTACTCTCAATTCCCTTTCCAGCGCTGAGTGACCTCATAGGCCCCAGTGTTTGGCCTTTGGCCTAAACTCTATATTCCATTCTGTTCCAAAAATAAAAGTTATCATCATGTGCAGTGGAATTAGGATGTCTTCGATATTCCTCATGGAATATCGAAAGTAGGTATATACATAGATAGCTTCACGCGTACCCAATTATTTATATGTATATGGTCAGGAAGTTCCTAGCGAGCGGTTACTTGGCAAATTATATTGCAAAATCGCGTTTTTCCTCTCTACTTATTCGGTGTCACCGTATGTTTTCATCTTCGGGACCCATGAGATTTAAGTTAAACTTTTGTACTATACACATCAGTTGTGATTGATCGTGTAATTTCTCTCTCTCTCTCTCTCTCTCTCTCTCTCTCTCTCTCTCTCTCTCTCTCTCTCATTTTCAAATGCTTACATCTTTTCATGTATTATGTTATAGCAACATTTATACGAATATACTTCTGTTGATCGCAACGTTGTTGTGAGTGTGTTTAGCAGTAGCAAGATCATTTTTACCTACTTGATACAGTAAAAAGATTAATATGCTGTTATAAGGGATTTGCTTCACTACTAAACTGTTCTTTGGCTTCTTTTTCTTTTATTTGTCCATAAATACCATTTTTATTGTAGTACCGAGTAAGAATTTATATATATTTTGTTGTTTTGGTTAGAGCAAATCCTGATATAATATTTTTATTCATTTGGATATTCCTTATTTCTGTAAATTTTGTATTTTTTTCTGCCGTAAACCTTTAGTAGCTTTCAGTTTGATTAAATGTCTGTATATAATGAATATTATTATTATTATTATTATTATTATTATTATTATTATTATTATTATTATTATTATTATTATTATTATTATTATTATTATTATAGGGGTAGTGGTAATGCTATTCCAATGGTGTTGCTTTGAAAATTATTATTGTAATTGATATTATTAAGGACTGATATTACTTTTATTATTAGTAATATGAGTAGCAGTAGCAGTGGTTGTGATAATAGTAATATATAGTTGAAGAATTATGCGTAGAAAGAAGGTTGGCGTGACATTTTCCAATGACACAGGAGGACGAGTGTAGCAAAATGCCACAGAACTGCCTTCACGTGTTTTAGTACGATGCGGTTTTATATAACATAGAAGAAAATGCAGCTTAATTCATTCGTCAAAACCTTATAAACTTCATGCGATTATTGAACTTTTATTAACGTTGTTTTATTCTTAAATCAGTATAATGAAATGTATCTCAGTTCATAAGGACTTTGCATCAGTAAATGGATTCGATTTTCGCACCCTTTCACTCCGTAATATTCTGGAAATTTATAAGAAATGAATAGCTCTCGGTGATGTAGTTTTCCTGGAATGTGTTCCACTTCTGTCTTCTCGTTTTTTCTGACTTACGTTTTCCTATTCACATTTTCCATAAATAGCATGAAAATTTCACACTGCAGTTTTCAAGTTTTCAGAAATTTTACTTGTCCAAGATATCACATTTCTTATGATTTAGAATCACTTCTTGTTTTGACTCCGTCAAGATTTGTAATAAAGGATATCCTGCATTTTAGATGCATATTATTGCTTGTTGACGTTTTTTTTTTTTAGTATTGTCCTTTAAATTAGTTTTGTTTTAATTGAGGTCTATCTTATTTCAAGTATGTGTCAAATTTTTTTACTGTTTTTTATTCCGAATAAGTGTATGTACTGTTGGTAAAGTGGACAATTGCGATGTGGTCTTTCTCCATTCTTGTTGGACTCAAGTTGTAAACATCTTGGTAACTACCTGATGCTAATATTTTCCAACTAACTGTAATTACCATTTTTCTCAAAATTAATCTGTGAACTGCAAATTCTATCTGGCGCTAATTATACATGGTAGATTGCTTAGTGGCAAATGTGTTATTGCATTACTTGTGGAGAAATAATTAGCTTGAAATGGATTACTCTCAGAATTCGTATTTTAGGATTTTATTAAGTAATTCAAGAAGGTTTATCATGAACTTGCATTCTAGAATTTTATTCTTCTTAATGCTAACACAGTTTATCATGAACTTGCAATTATTCTTCATGTAATGTAGTGTACAGCTGATTGAATTGGAACATTAGAAAACAAAGAAAAATGACAGCTGTTTTATCCACTGTTCTTGATGTAAACAGTCAGTGGAATGCTTTGCCAATCATTTTTCGTAACGTATTTTAATCTCCAGTGCTTTCAGAATTATTCTTAAGTCAGGTTAATGACCTTTAAGATAGAGTCATATAAGTGTTTATACATATTTAGTAATGATCAGGATAATAGGAATAATAATGTTAGTAATGACTTCGGAAAATTAGACCCCTCCGTTGGACGCAGGTCTCATTAAACTGAAGACCTGTGATCAAGCAAGTTTAGTTAAATGGTGGTCTTAATTTCTCTCTCTCTCTCTCTCTCTCTCTCTCTCTCTCTCTCTCTCTCTCTCTCTCTCTCTCTCTCTCTCTCTGAATTACATGGGTGAAGATATATCGGTGGAATGAAACTCAAGAAGAGTATACACATTCATTCTTATGGTATAAATTCCCTCAGTAATCCTACAGTTGTATATTTTTATTCATTTGGATATTCCATATTTCTGTAAATTTTGTAGTTCTTTTCGCTGCCTTAAACCTTCAGTAGCGTTCAGTTTGATTAAATGTCTGTATATAATGAATATTATTATTATATTATTATTATTATTATTATTATTATTATTATTATTATTATTATTATTATAGATGGAGTAGTGGTAATGCTGTTCCAGTGGTGTTGCCTTGGAAATTATTATTGTAATTAATATTATTAAGGACTGATATTACTTTTATTATTAGCATTATGAGTAGCAGTAGTAGTGCTTGTGATAATAGTAATACATAGTTGAAGAATTATGCGTAGAAAGGAGGTTGGCGTGACATCTTCAAATGACACAAGATGATGAATGCTGCAAAATGCCACAGAACTGCCTTCACGTGTTTTAGCACGATGCGGTTTCATATAATATAAAAGAAGAATGCAGCTTAATTCATTCGTCAAAACCTTATAAACTTCATGCGATTATTGAACTTTTATTAACGTTGTTTTCTTCTTAAATAAGTTTTATGAAATGTGTCTCAGTTCATAAGGACTTCGCATCAGCAAATGGATTCGATTTTAGCACTCTCACTTCGTAATATTTATAAGAGTGAATAGCTCTCGGTCTTGTAGTTTTCCTGGAATGTGTTCTACTCCTGTCTTCTCGTTTTCTCTGACTTACGTTTTCTATTCACATTTTCCATAAGTAAGCATGAAAATTTCACACTGCAGTTTTCAAGTTTTCAGAAATTTTACTTGTGCATGATATCACATTTCTTATGATTTAGAATCACTTCTGGTTTTGATTCCGTCAAGATCTGTAATAAAGGATATCCTGCATTTTAGATGCATATTATTGCTTGTTGACTTTTTTTTGTAGTGTTGTCCTTTAAATTAGTTTTGTTTTAATTGAGGTCTATCTTATTTCAAGTATGTGTCAAATTTTTTTACTGTTTTTTATTCCGAATAAGTGTATGTACTGTTGGTAAAGTGGACAATTGCGATGTGGTCTTTCTCCATTCTTGTTGGACTCAAGTTGTAAACATCTTGGTAACTGCCTGATGCTAATATTTTCCACATCACTGTAATTACCATTTTTCTCAAAATTAATCTGTGAACCGCAAATTCTATCTGCGCTAATTATACAAGGTAGATTGCTTAGTGGCAAATGTGTTATTACATTACTTGTGGAGAAATAATTAGCTTGAAATGGATTACTCTCAGAATTCGTATTTTAGGATTTTATTAAGTAATTCAAGAAGGTTTATCATGAACTTGCATTCTAGAATTTTATTCTTCTTAATGCTAACACAGTTTATCATGAACTTGCAATTATTCTTCATGTAATGTAGTGTACAGCTGATTGAATTGGAACATTAGAAAACAAAGAAAAATGACAGCTGTTTTATCCACTGTTCTTGGTGTAAGCAGTCAGTGGAATGCTTTGCCAATCATTTTTCGTAACGTATTTTAATCTCCAGTGCTTTCAGAATTATTCTTAAGTCAGGTTAATGACCTTTTAAGATAGAGTCATATAAATGTTTATACATATTTAGTGATGATCAGGATAATAGGAATAATAATGTTAGTAATGACTTCGGAAAATTAGACCCCTCCGTTGGACGCAGGTTCCATTAAACTGAAGACCTGTGATCAAGCAAGTTTAGTTAAATGGTGGTCTTAATTTCTCTCTCTCTCTCTCTCTCTCTCTCTCTCTCTCTCTCTCTCTCTCTCTCTCTCTCTCTCTCTCTCTCTCTGAATTACATGGGTGAAGATATATCGGTGGAATGAAACTCAAGAAGAGTATACACATTCATTCTTATGGTATAAATTCCCTCAGTAATCCTACAGTTGTATATTTTTATTCATTTGGATATTCCATATTTCTGTAAATTTTGTAGTTCTTTTCGCTGCCTTAAACCTTCAGTAGCGTTCAGTTTGATTAAATGTCTGTATATAATGAATATTATTATTATTATTATTATTATTATTATTATTATTATTATTATTATTATTATAGATGGAGTAGTGGTAATGCTGTTCCAGTGGCGTTGCCTTGGAAATTATTATTGTAATTAATATTATTAAGGACTGATATTACTTTTATTATTAGCATTGTGAGTAGCAGTAGTAGTGGTTGTGATAATAGTAATACATAGTTGAAGAATTATGCGTAGAAAGGAGGTTGGCGTGACATCTTCAAATGACACAAGATGATGAATGCTGCAAAATGCCACAGAACTGCCTTCACGTGTTTTAGCACGATGCGGTTTCATATAATATAAAAGAAGAATGCAGCTTAATTCATTCGTCAAAACCTTATAAACTTCATGCGATTATTGAACTTTTATTAACGTTGTTTTCTTCTTAAATAAGTTTTATGAAATGTGTCTCAGTTCATAAGGACTTCGCATCAGCAAATGGATTCGATTTTAGCACTCTCACTTCGTAATATTTATAAGAGTGAATAGCTCTCGGTCTTGTAGTTTTCCTGGAATGTGTTCCACTCCTGCCTTCTTGTTTTCTCTGACTTACGTTTTCTATTTACATTTTCCATAAGTAAGCATGAAAATTTCACACTGCAGTTTTCAAGTTTTCAGAAACTTTACTTGTCTATGATACATTTCTTATGATTTAGAATCACTTCTTGTTTTGACTCCGTCAATGTTTGTAGTAAGGGATATCCTTCGTTTTATATGCATATCATTGCTTGTTGACGTTCCTTTGTAGTCATTGTCCTTTAAATTGGTTTTGTTCTAATTGAGGTCTATCTTATTTCAAGTATGAGTGTCATATTTTTTTTTTACTGTTTTTTATTCCCAATAAATTTATATACTGTTCGTAAAGTGGACTATTGCGATGTGGTCTTTCTCCATTCTTGTTGGACTCAAGTTGTAAACATCTTGGTAACTGCCTGATGTAAATATTTTCCAACTCACTGTAATTACCATTTTTCTCAAAATTAATCTGTAAACCGCAAATTCTTTGTGGGGCTAATTATACAAGGTAGATTGCACAGTGGCAAATGTGGTTATTGCATTACTTGTGGAGGAATAATTAGGTTGAAATGCATTACTCTCAGAATTCGTATTTTAGGATTTTATTAAGTAATTCAAGAAGGTTTATCATGAACTTTCATTCGAGAATTTTATTTTTCTTAATGCTAACACAGTTTATCACGAACTTGCAATTATTCTTCATGTAATGTAGTGTACAGCTGATTGAATGGGAACATTGAGAAACAAAGAAAAATGACAGCTGTTTTATCCACTGTTCTTGATGTCAACAGTCAATGGAATGCTTTGCCACTCATTTTTCGTTACGTGTTTTAATCTCCAGTGCTTTCAGAATTATTTCCAAGTCAGGTTAATGACCTTTTAAGACAGAGTCATATAAATGTTTATACATATTTAGTAATGATCAGGATAATAGGAATAATAATGTTAGTAATGATTTCGGAAAATTAGACCCCTCCGTTGGACGCAGGTCTCATTAAACTGAAGACCTGTGATCAAGCAGGTTGAGTTAAATGGTGGTCGTAATCTCTCTCTCTCTCTCTCTCTCTCTCTCTCTCTCTCTCTCTCTCTCTCTCTCTCTCTCTGAATTACATGGGTGAAGATATATCGGTGGAATGAAACTCAAGAAGAGTATACACATTCCCTCTTATGGTATAAATTCCCTCAGTAATCCTGCAGTTTCGAACACACATTTCAAGATGTAATTAAGATGCAGTTACGAAAATCGGATCAAGTCGTCCGAATGTCTACACACGACGTCCGACTTCGCAGAGAGAATTCATGAAATTCCGTCATTCATTTGAGGGTGCCACTGACTCTTCCCAATTGCATATTTTATTGTGGGACATGTTCAGGGTCCCCTGATATAGATTTTTAACTTACTACTTCGGTTTCAGTCTGAATTTCAGCTGGGTATGTATTGGTTATCTTATTACCTTGGGGTAGAGAAGTGGCTCACGCTTAATGTTTGATGTATTATTCCTGATGCTGCGTTGCCTTAATTTGATTGAAAAGAGGATTATGTAATTATGGGGCATAGTAGTATGTCTTTGAATGTGTAGGTATATATATATATATGTATATATGTTTATATCTCCTTCTTTTAACGTGCTTTTTTCCCATTTTTGTATGGGGTTAGCACGATGCCTTCTTTGAAGGACTTTGATTTGGCTTTGGGGTAGACCGTAGTCTCGATCGGCCGCCCTGCCTGATATCGCTTAGACCCCAGTAGCGTATGCATGTATTGTACCAGTCACCAGCTCAATTTCTCCCAGCAGTGAGGAGATGTTGAGCAGTTAGGTCGACAGTTCGAGACGTGTGAGGCGTCTGTTATGTTTTTAGATGTTGGAGTGGCTTTGTTTGTGTGTGTATTAGTCTGTAACACCCATTTGCTTTTATGCAAACCTATCCGTTGATTACATACATAATCCTGGGGTGTCTACACGGATAATGTACATATAAGCGAATCCCACAGGAAAATGACAGGCAGAAGTTCAGTACCAAGCGCTTTCACGTTTATTAACGCATCGTCTGGCCACAATTTTTTTTTTTTTTTTTTTTTTTTCAATGGAATGCTTTTGCCACCTATTTCCTTTTCGTTTGTCTGTGTGTATGCCCAGACAATGGGATTCGCTTTTACACTGAAGTCACGTGCATCTCCTGTGATATTTTTTTAAGCATAAGGTACACTCGGCAAGAAAAGTGAGGATACAGTTTTTTTAAATCTTCGGACATACAGTGCTAAATAATGAGACATCTGGCAACTTTAGAAAGGGGAGGAGCTTCAGTCTTATTGTGTTTGTTTCTTGCTTGACCTCCTATAACTTTCAATCATATTCTACGGTTCTGAAATCATTGATACTTAAATGCAGTAGTAAGCTGTACAGTATTCGTTCAAGTTGTAATTTGCAGCGACAGTTCTGAGCAAAATAAACATTTTTCCACATAACCTACGAAGTAACCTTGCACATATGAATTTATGACACCACAATGAACGGAATGCTTGCATAATCGGAAACGCGATCTTCCATAATGAAATCAAGAGTTAAATTTGAGCAATGTCCAACGAAAAACTTGGGGAACAATAAAGGAACGAATGCAATGTTATGGTGAGAGAGAGAGAGAGAGAGAGAGAGAGAGAGAGAGAGAGAGAGTTGCTGTTGTGTAAGCCTAGGCCTATATGTAGAGCTACTCATTTCATTATTTTTTTCTTTTAGAGATTGAGCGATACTATATTTGTATAGTATGTTTTAGCAATGAGAGAGAGAGAGAGAGAGAGAGAGTTGCTGTTGTGTAAGCCTAGGCCTACATGTAGAGCTACTCATGTCATTATTTTTTCTTTTTAGAGATTGAGCGATACTATATTTGTACAGTATGTTTTAGCAATGAGAGAGAGAGAGAGAGAGAGAGAGAGAGAGAGAGAGAGAGAGAGAGAGAGACTATGGCAACGTTAAGAAACATCCAGTTACTTGTGTTTTCCCGCCGAAGTTATCCCGGTACTCCGCACATCATAGAGAACGCTCTTACGGATTTAAATAGGGTGGGTCAACCTGCCCTAGCTGTCACAACATTTACTGCCATTAATTCCAGCTGACCTTTAACACCGTGATGTACAAATATGAATCTGTAAAAATTAAAGAAATTATCATTACCTCGTATGATGATGCAATAATAAGCCTGTTCATAACGGAAAACGAGTAAATATTGCCGTTCTGATAAACAGTACTACACCGAGATATCCATACACTATCTTTTAGATCTCTATAAACGAAGTCATCTGAGAAATTCTGATTACTTCGGACATGCATGGAGTTTTTAAGTATCTGAACGTTTTTGTTTTGCATATTTAGCATATATGATATAATTTGCATTGTATTTTCATATTCTAGAGTAAATTTACCGAGATTATGTGTTTTCTGTAAGAAAACAATTAAAATTCGATGAACGAAATCTAATGAAAACTGTATCCTCACTTTTCTTGCCGAGTGTAGGCTACATATATAGAGTACATAATGACCGGAATTCTCGTCATGTAAACATTAAAGCGATGCATAGATTTACAACACTTATTTCACAAGAGCTACCATCCACCTAACCCTGTTTCCTCACAAACAGATCACTGTCGCAATCAGGTAAGCAAACGCATCCAGACTTGTCTCCCGACAACATATCCACTCTCGTACATTTCTTACCTCATTCATTCTCCTACAAAATCCCTAGACTAATGATCTTCGTTAACTCGGCATCTTTTAAAAGCAGCAGAAATCCTCAGACTACTGTTTTCCGTTAACTCAGCAACTTTTAAAAGCAGCAGAAATCCTTATAATTATGTTTTCCGTGAATTCAGCATCTTTTAAAAGCAGCAGAAATCCTTAGACTAGTGTTCTCCTTTAACTCAGCATCGTTTAAAAGCAGCAGAAATCCATAGGCTAATGTTTTCCGTTAATTCAGCATCTTTTAAAAGCAGCAAAAATCCTTAGACTAATGTTCTCCTTTAACTCAGCAACCTCTAAAAGCAGCAGAAATCCTTAGACTAATGTTCTCCTTTAACTCAGCATCTTTTAAAAGCAGCAGAAATCCTTAGACTAATGTTTTCCGTTAACTCAGCATCTTTTAAAAGTAGCATAAATCCTTAGACTAATGTTTTCCGTTAAATCAGCATCTTTTGAAAGTAGCAGAAATCCTTAGACTAATGTTTTCCGTTAACTCAGCATCTTTTGAAAGTAGCAGAAATCCTTAGACTAATGTTCTTCGTTAACTCAGCAACTTTTGAAAGTAGCAGAATCCTTAGACTACTGTTTTCCGTTAACTCATCTTCTTTTAACAGCAGCAGTGCAGTGTCTAATGCTGCTGACTGGTTACTTTCACGCCAAGCTGAACAGCGAAGACGTTATTGTTGAATTCTCGGCGTCTCACACATGCAGTAGTGATCGCCGTTAAACCCGAAGTGGACAGATTACTCCCCCATTTAGGGCGAGTATCCCTTCCCAAAGGGTCCTACTCTCCTTTACGAGGTGGTACTCGACCTTAGGACCGGGTTCTTAATTGGCCCCAGGCCGTTAGCATCTCTTAATGGATAACAATGTACTGTGAAAGCAGGACCGCCAATGGCACTGTAGTGCCAATGAAATCTTGGGCACGCACCTTGAATTATTATTGCTTTTAGTACCGCAGTGTTGATGGTGCTTCAGGATTATGGTATCTTAAACTCCTTCAAATTGTGCCTTTAAATTTTGACTATATTTTTTTTATTTTAGAGATTATTACAGACACATTTATAGGTCTTGATGGTGCTTTAAGATTATGGTATCTTAAACTCCTTCAAATTATGTCTTTAGATAATGGCTATATTTTTTTTTATGACAGATTATTACAAAGAGAATAGCATTGCGTAGAGTTTCCTTGTAATACGCAAATATTACAAAACGTCTGGATCGCCTATTCTCAAGATATACCCTACTTGAATGTTAGGAAATAGTCTTTATAACCACCATAAATGAGTAACACAATCTTTACGTGAATGTTAGGAAACATTCGTTATAACCAACGCCATGAATAAATAGCATAGTCTTTACGTGAATGTCAGGAGACATTCTTTATAGCCATTCTTTATAGCCCTCAACATGAATGAACAGCACAGTCTTTTGCAGCAGAGTAATTATATGCTTAACAAGAGTGAATAAAGAGGCGTGAATGGTTTTGCGCTGTAATTCCCACCACTGTTTGCGATGCATGAAAACGTAATGTGTCATTTTACACCGCTGTTTTACAATGCATGACAAAGTAATGTCGTGAACGAGGGAGTTTGCATGTCTAAATTGTTTCCCAGCAATAGTTGCACGGGCTGTAATGAACACATACTCTTATCAACAAAACATTTATACGAAAAATGTTTTTTTTTTAAAGGTTCAGTTTGAATGAAACCAAGGTCTATCTTCGAGGTTGGATTTAGTTTTTTTCCCCTTGAATGATGAGGACGTTTATTTATTTATTTATTTATTCAATACATTTCATAAGTTTTTATTATATTTTATTTTTCCTTAAATAAAAGTAGTGTTTTTGTTTGTTACGGTGTACTGATGGACACTTTATCCTTGTTAAGATTCTCTGGGAAGACTGTATTACAGAACAGTTATTTATTTATATTGTGGACTCTGGCCTCATCACCAAAATTTAGATCATATACATGTACAGTGAATGTATTTGTGTATAAAGTGTACATGCATTTACATATATGATTGTTTCTTTATATGAAACTTTCCTTTTAAATCAATTTTTTTATAACTTCATATTCAGTTTCCTTACAGCATCAATAACCTAGGTGTTGCGACGCCAGTTTTAATGGCCATAAATCTATCAATCAGTCCGTTACAGTATACTGTATTTCAAGCTAGCATGAGATTGTTTATAGAGCAGTTTTTTTTCTTATGTGTGCTTTTTCATTGCTTAAATTTAATAACCTTAATATAACTTTGATTATCTTCTCGCTAATTGTGGAACAGCCTTCATGAAGATGTTGTGGAATTGGAACTTGAGAAGTTCAAGCGAAAATGCAGTGCATCACTACTCTAATACAATTCTCACATTTTAATAATTTATTTACATTTTTATTAATTTATGTATTAATTTGTTAATTTATCTGGATTTTTTAATAGCTGGTCTCCTCATTCTGTATTTCCCATTACCTTCTGTTGCTTCTTTCGAATGAACACCATAATATTCTTTGGAAGCCTGAATTTCAAGTCAGTGGTCCCTGTGGTTTGTTCCATATGAATAGGGTTCATGTTCTGAATAATAATAATAATAATAATAATAATAATAATAATAATAATAATAATAATAATAATAATAATAATAATAATGAAGCATTGTCTGTAAGTCACTAGTTCAGCAAGTGCCTCTGTCCACTAACGTCTTCATTTACACTTTTGAATCATTAACACTCGCACGTACATAAAACTGTTATTTTGTTCATTACTCGCATCCATTTAACATTCTTACAACAATGTTATAAATTGGAATGGAATGAAACGGCAGTTACAAACTCCAAAACTTTCTCGAAAAGAAAGAAAGATAAATAAATTTTTAATAGGTAAAGAAGTGAGTAACTTTCAGTTATTTTTATTCCGTCTCAAGCATCAAACGCTGGCAGAACCATTTAACTCTGCTTCGGTGACCTTGGCAGTCAGATCTGCTGATTTGTTTTTAAAGAAAAACTTACGCAATGAAATACAAAGCTGTTTAATGCTTAGCTGACATACGCAACTTATGAAGCTTACTGGATACTCAGTGTCATAGGAATGAATAAGTTATAGTTGCAATGAAATATCAGCCTACGATAAATATTCTGCCAATTCCTTTCCTCTCGTCATTCTGGTGAGTGACAGGAAGAAGATACATCCTTCTTTCCTCTGGCAGCAGGTGATCGGAGAATGTTTGTCTAAGAGAAGGCGGTATATATATTGTTACATGTAGGGGCTTGGCTGATGAGTTTATTACTTAATTAACGTAATTTATGAGGCCCTGAGTGCCAAGAACACACGTAATCTGTCATTTAAAGCTAAAAATTAACCTCAAAGACAGACAGAAATTAATTGGGTAAGGTCGCCAGTCGAGAAGAAAAACCCGACAGAAAGACTATGTAGTTAGCGAGGAAATTTCCTGAACAATCGCCCCACTTCGGACGCAGTCAGTTTTCCCTTGGCTTCAATAAGGTTTTAATACAACGGATTATAGTGTACGCAATTTACTACTGGTAAAGGCTATTCCTCTTCCGAACAATGGGATCGAGACACAAGGCTGCCTAAATGCTGAAAATTACTTATTTAACCTTCCCTAATTCCTAGTTACTTATTTAACCTTCCCTAATTCCTAGTTACTTCACGGGAATAGTTGAGTGTCGCTAAGCAACATAAATTATTCTTAATCTAGACTTCATAAAGGTAAATTGTGTACACGGGTTATTGTAGATGGTGGCGAAGAGGGAAAACAAAGAAATGGAAATACAGACAGAGATACCAGCGAATCTACGAAACTTTGGCAAATTTCAAACTTACCGTGAACGAAGGTTGTTTGCGCATACACCGGACGATCAGAAGTCTTGAAACTGGCCGTCTTCCCAATTCACTACTAGCAATGAAAACAGTAAGAGGACAAGTACAAGAAGTTAGTACACACGACACGTGTCTCTCGCACGCTGGCGAATTTCTCTCTGACCTTCTTCAGTCAAAACAAGGCGGTTGGGAGCGTCCATACCCTGTGCCCCGGGCAGTCTGAAAATTTGACAAAGACATCGCCGAATGCATAGGACAAAGCAGAAAGCAGCTTAAGACCACCTTTACTAGAGGTTACTGGGTGAAAACCCTCTCTGTGGGTTAGGTCCCTAATGCTGCAAAGATGTTATTTTTTGGAATACCCAGCACTACCCCTGCCGATAAAAAGACGCCTTCTCGTCTTTGTTAGAATGATATTCCTACAATAAAAATGCATAGAGGGCGAACACATTTGCAGAATATTTATAATATATATATAGTATATATATATATATATATATATATATATATATATATATATATATATATATATATATATAACTTCATCACTTGCACAATCGTTCTGTCCATTAATACAATTAATAACAGGGCCTCATTTAAACAGGGTGGTATCTTGTGGAGAGTTTTATTCAAAAGTTACAAGCCTTCAAGGACTTTCTGTCCTCATCTCTAGATACCATCCTGTTTAGATGAGGCGCTGTTATTAATATATATATATATATATATATATATATATATATATATATATATATATATATATATATATATATATATATATATATATATATATACATGTATGTATATAATATATATGTGTGTGTGCACACGCGCGAGTGTGTATCACACCAACCCTACACACACGAAAGAAATTCTTGGAAACACATCCATACCACATGAATCTTATCTCTTCCCCAAAAGTTGAACATCACAGACGCGGCAACATTATCAGGAAAAAAACCTATTTCCTCCCCTTAGATTCTTCATAGGGTTGAATTGCCTCTCTCAATAAATAATAACAGTAATCATTATCCCCTTCTCCTAGTTGTTGTTGCGTAAGGCTTTGGGGAAAGGGATATTTCCAGAGGTTATTAGTTATTCATAGGTGCATGTCTGAGCGGTCGTTCATTTGAAGTGTTGGCTGTTGGGAAGGAAAAAGAATGGGAATCTTACTTGGCCTGGAATGTAATATTCCCTTCCTGCCTTTTTTCCCAGGTGGTGGGATTAGTTCCCATTTTCGTTATTTTTATCATTTCCTTTTTATTTTATTTTTTTATCCAGCCGCTGTCAGGCACGGGAAATGAAGTTACGCGTAAATTCTCGTTGATTACTAGATGTAGAATCATTATGAACGCTTCCATTATTATTATTATTATTATTATTATTATTATTATTATTATTCATAGTGATTCTTTAGATATAACACAGCAGTTCTAACTTGAGGGTGAAACAATTCCTGTTCTTTCTCAAGAATCCATTTTGTATTTTCTTTTAGGAAAAGCTATTTCTGGTTGTAAAAATCCAATTTGCATTTATTTTCTTTTAGGGAAGGTATTTCTAATTGCAAAAATATCTTTTTTGTATTTTTTTTTTCAGGAAAACGTATTTCTGGTTGCAAAAATCCATTTTGTGTTTATTTATCTCCTAGGAAAAGCTATTTCTGGTTGCAAGAATCCGGTTTGCATTTACTTCCATTTAGGAAAAGGAAAAGCTATTTCCGTTTGCGAGAATCCATTTTGCAATTATTTATCACTTAGGAAAAGCTATTTCTTGATGCAAAAACCCTCTTTGGATTAATTTCTTTTAGGAAAAGCTATTTCTGATTGTAAGAATCCAATTTGTATTTATTTTCTCTGAGGAAAATCTATTTATGGTTGCAAGAATCCAATTTATATTTAATTACTCTTAAGAAAAGCTATTTCTGATTGTAAGAATCCGATTTGTATTTATTTTCTTTTAGGGAAAGCTATTTCTGGTTGCGAGAATCCATTTTGTAATTATTTATCTCTTAGGAGGAGCTATTTCTGGTTGCAAAAATCCATTCTGTATTCATTTATTTCTTAGGGAAAGCTATTTATGGATGCAAAGATCCATTTTGTATTCATTTTCTTTTAGGAAAAGCTATTTCGGATTGTAAGAATCCAATTTGTATTTATTTTCTTTTAGGAAAAGCTATTTCTGGTTGCAAGAATCCAATTTATATTTATTTACTCTTAAGAAAAGCTATTTCTGCTGCAAACGGGAGTTATGCAGGTTCTGGAATGCCCCTGGCTGCATTTTCAATTGCTTGCCCAAGTTTTTGTGCCATTTTGTAATTGAAATCTTGTGTAGTTTAATCTCTTCATTAAATTTTCTGCATCATCGTTGTTACTGAGTCTGTCTTTGTACTAAACGATGTTTTAAATTATTATTATTATTATTATTATTATTATTATTATTATTATTATTATTATTATTATTATTATTATTATTATTATTATTATTATTAAACTTGTGTAATTTACTTTCTTCATTAAATATGCAGTATCATAATTGTTACTGAATCTATGTTTGCACAAAATGATGTTTGTTTAAATTATTATTATTATTATTATTATTATTATTATTATTATTATTATTATTATTATTATTATTGGTACTACGTTTACGCTTGATAGCATTGGCCAGCTTCGTTTAATAATGAGACCAGATACTTTCTTTCATAGTTCAGTACCGAATATCATGTCCTTATTTTTTTTAGTTGTACAAGACATTATTATTATCATCATTATTATTAGCCCTTTTTGGCTAGTCGGTTGAGCTTCGGACTGTCATTTGATGGGCCGGAGTTCATTCCGCGGCCGGCTGATGAAGAGTTAGAGGAATTTATTTCTGGTGATAGAAATTCATTTCTCGCTATTGGTTCGGATTCCACAATTATTAGGTCCCGTTGCTAGTAACCAATTGGTTCTTAGCCACGTAAAATAAGTCTAATCCTTCGGGCCAGCCCTAGGAGAGCTGTTAATCAGCTCAGTGGTCTGGTAAAACTAAGGTATTTTTATTATTATTATTATTATTATTATTGTTATTATTATTATTCAATTCTGGATCTTATCACTGACCCTACTGTGAGTCATTTTATATATTTTTTTTTCAATTGTCTTAAACCTATTTTACGTTAAATAATAAATTTTTTTTAATTTGCTTTTTATTAACGAACTGACAACCCATTTTATAATTTGGAAGTTATATTGATAGCGCTAAAAATAAATCAGCAATCATAGAACTTGTTTCGTATAATGTACTGCAGTTTTTACCTAGAAAAATGGGTTAAAATACTGCAGAGAAATATTGTTTAAAAGAAATTTTATGTCTCATCACTTGGTACAGGTCTGAAAAACAAGATTTTGAGCATTTCCTATTGTCTTTTAGTTGTTTTTGAATTGGGCCTTCTGCTAAGATATTAATGCGGCAAATTAAGGATAGAGTGATCACCCTTTACTTTTATAATTGTTTAATACGACAGAAAGTATTTACAGAATTGTATTAATTATATTAATTTATGATACTGGATTTCGTGTTACCTCTGGTAGCGTTTGGGAATGTGACGTATTCGTAAATTCATTGTATAACGAAATGTGAGTGTTGGGAAGTGTAGACTATTCTTTCTTTATTCTCGCATTCAATAAAACCCACATGACTGAGAAGAGAAAGCGTCGACCTTGGGATCCCATTGTATTCGCCACAGTTCGATAACCGGCGTCTGGCTCTCTCTCTCTCTCTCTCTCTCTCTCTCTCTCTCTCTCTCTCTCTCTCTCTCTCTCTCTCTCTCGTTCGAGACCCTAGACAGCTCGAGTGGTCTATCTTCCAGCCACTCACGTCGTGGAGGTCATGACCGATGTTAATTTAGTAACTAATAAGTCTTTATCCTTGGTATGTCTTAGAAACATGTCTTATAATGTAGGCCATGACTGATGCTAACTTAGTAACTAATAAGCGTTTAGTTCTTAGTGTGTCTTAGAAACAGGTCTGAATACGTGTACTCAGCCCCATAACATTGGATATAAATTTCTGTAAATGTACCTTCTGTTCAAATAGAATTGTTGAGGTTTACCAAAGGCCGTCCCCTGTGGCCGAAATAGATGTCATCGATATATGTTCGTTCTTGAAATCATAGATATGATATCCTGTGCTGTTTCAGGTCAGTAAGCCACTGATCCATTATTCATTGGACTTGGTCGTTTCAAACGACAGAACATGGCACTAGTTCAAACTCTCTACTCTGTTTCTACCAATTTAACAAACTAGTAAATCTAGTGTTAAATTTGGCGTGGAGTGTCCGTAGAGTTGTTTCAATCATATTCTTTGTTATGGTGGAGATTTACTGTAGTTTGCTAAGGTCTCTCTCTCTCTCTCTCTCTCTCTCTCTCTCTCTCTCTCTCTCTCTCTCTCTCTCTCTCTCTTTCATCTTCTGAATAATATAATAATAATAATATTGTGATATTTGTCTAAACACCATATTGTATGGAATCTTTAATTTCAAGTTAGTGGCCCCTGTGGGCTTGTTCCATATGAATAGGGTTCAATAATAATAATAATAATAATAATAATAATAATAATAATAAGTTCTATCATCCTTCTGGAAATTCTAGACTATTTTTGGATACGTGTCAAATATATTAACCCCCTTCCACAAACTGAATTACGTAAACTGAGTACAATTTCTCTTACAGTAGACTCCAACCCCTATCCGTGACTTATGTGTCATATTTCAAGTTAAGAATACATTTATCATGTAAATAACAGTTATTTACTCGGTAACGTTGGTGTCCATAACGCATTGTTTGTACTAGCCTTCTTATGTTTGTACTTGTGAAATTAACTACACCAGTATATTTGTCATCTATGAGAATTATTTAGTGCTGATTTAGCCCCACCTTTCTGTTACTAGTATAACTTTATATAAACCCCTTGCCCCACACACACACACACACACACACACACACACACACACACACACACACACACACACACAGAGAGAGAGAGAGAGAGAGAGAGGTGGGAATTGTTTTCATCTATACGCTTATAATAAATGTCGTTTTTGTCGTTCTTCAAATTAAGTTGATTGTTTTGTGTAAGAATAATTTGGATGCAGCCAATATGAAGATAGAAATAGGCTTTGCTCTTTGTTGACTCAATCATTGATCGTTGAACGCGACGGTCTGTAACATTTTGGGTTGGGGGGGAAGAGAGAGAGAGAGACAGAGGAGAGAGAGAGAGAGAGAGAGAGAGAGAGAGAGAGAAGCAGAAGGTCAGTAGCATGAGAGAGAGAGAGAGAGAGAGAGAGTCAGTAGCATGTCTCAAGAGAGAGAGAGAGAGAGAGAGAGAGAGAGAGAGAGGTCAGTAGCATGTCTCAAGAGAGAGAGAGCACAAAGGTCAGTAGCATGGGTCATGAGAGAGAGAGAGAGAGAGAGGGAGAGAGAAGGGGGAGGGGGCGACGGAACGAAAATATTGGAATCTTATCTCGTTCATATTTACGACACGGTGCCTTTTTGGGTTCAGCGACCGTAGATATTGGCGTCTTTGAAGACGGAAAAACCAAGTTTACGTCCATATGAGTGCAAAGGAGAGATGCATTAGAATAATCATTTCTATTCGTACCGGATACATTTTCTTTCAACAGGCAAATCCAGACTTCCTTTTGAAGTTGAAAATATGTAAACGTTCACCTGTTAAGTTGAAATACCCACATTTTAATTAACATTTAATTTGATCATTGCTTTTGTCATTTAAGATTTACTTACGTTTTTATATGTATGTTTATTAATTTGTTTATTTATTTTTTCTTTTTTAATAAGTGATCTCTTCTTTCTATATTTCTCATTACCTTCTGTTACTTTTTCCTAATGAGCACCATATTCTTTGGAAACTTGAATTTCAAGTCAGTGGCCCCTGTGGCTTGTTCCATATGAATTAGGTTCGTCTTCTGAATAATAATAATAATAATAATAATAATAATAATAATAATAATAATAATAATAATAATAGTTATAGCATTTGTATATTTCAATGACTGAATTCAAGTTTGTACATTTAAAAGGGATATTTGTATTGAAACGAAAAAACCTTATTGAGGTTTTTACACCTTTTTTTTTACTTCATTTTTCACCTTTTCCATGCTGAAACGAAAATTAAGCCACACTGGCTTGTCTTTCAGGTAAAATTAATCACTTTAAAACTTTCTTCCCTCTTCCATATTGTTTTGTGAGGATTGAGATTTATCTTCCTATGAGATCTCTAGGGAAGATTGTTGAATCTGATTCCATTCACTTCTTTAGAATTTATGCTGAACTTGACCTCTCTTTCGTCAGGTTTCCTTGCTTTTTTTTTATAGTTCGCTTTTCAATATTTTATAGTTAGGTATAGTTACATATTTGGATTGATTTCAGGTATTTCAAGTATTTGTATTATGAAAAGTCTTATCGGGATTTTAAAATTTTCGTTTTATTTCATTTTTTATTTTGTCGGTGACGACATAAAAAAACCATGTTAAAGATTCACTTGAAAAGGAACATCATATCGAAGTTTTTTTTTTCATTTTGTTTTTACTTCATTTTTCGTTTTGTCGAGGATGACATAGAAATAAAATCATCTTACAGATGCAGTCCAGGTGATAATCACTGGAAAACTTCCGGTAAATTATGTCGTTACGAAAGCTTTTTTTTTCGAAAAGCAGGGAAGCTAAATGAGTTTGGAATTCTGCTTTCCATTTATAAAAGGAGCATTCGAAGGCCGCAAACCTCTGCCTAAGTTCAGCAATCTTCCCCCTCGAAATGTCTTTTTCCTCTAAAGGTGCATTCCTATATCTCCCTAAATTTGTTCACTTGTTGCTAACCAGGAGGTCCACCTTTTGTTAGTTTTTTTCAAATTCACACGTCTTTGTTTATAATCCCCTTAAAAAACAGTGGATGACAAACTAACCTAACTAAAACGAGACAAAAGAGGTAACCAAAACAGACCGATGCCGTCACGTCTTCCTCCCCTTCTTCCCTTGCACCTCCTCCTCCTCCTCCTCCTCCTCCTCCTCCTCCTCCTCCTCCTCCTCCTCCTCCTCTCCTCCTCCTCCTCCTCCTCTTCCCTTCGATCTGACTTGCCCCAACCCCCAACCCCCCCCCCCCCCCACCTCAGCCTCCTCCTTAAAACTACAAGGAGTATAGAGGACAGAACTCCTCTCCTGCCACTTGAAAGCACACTCCATAGATTACATGAACGTCGGCAGCAGCAGTAGCACGTCACTGCTAGGACGAAGCTAGACTTGCGGAATGGGGGCCTTGAACTTATAGAGAGAGAGAGAGAGAGAGAGAGAGAGAGAGAGAGAGAGAGAGAGAGAGAGAGAGAGAGAGAGAGAGGGGGAGGTTATGTAGTCCTTGAGCTATGGCCGTCTCCTTTGTCATTTGTCATCTCGAGAGAGATCTCCATTTGTAGAATAATAAGTCAGTTTATGTCGCATTTTTATAGGATTTGTTATGTATAATCTACTATTGAAGCATTTGTCTTCTTTTTTTATATTTTAATATTTTTATATTTTAATATTTTGAAAACCATTGACCATTATAAACCCCCTTTCAGCATTTGAAAATTATGAAATTATTTGATTGGAAACCGACTTTGTCACACATTTTTCAGTGTTATTTATGTATATTCTTCTGTGTCCACGTTTGTCTAATTCTTTTCTGTTTAAATATTTGAAAAAATTTTACTATCATAAAGTTATTCAGTTGGAAACCGACTTTGTAACACGTTTGTTGAGCTTTTTATATATACTCTGCTATGCCCATGTTTGTCTTATCTTTATTTATTTTAATATGTGAAAATCAGTGGCCATTATAAAATTACTTGATTGGAAACCCACTTTGTCACACATTTTGGTAGAATTTCCTATGTATAGTTTGCTTATTATTTTCCATTTTACTATTAGAAAACCACTGACCATTGTAAAATTATTTGAATGGCAACCAACTTTGTCACATTTTTTCAGAACTTACTGTGTATATTCTGCCATGTCCACGCTTGTCTTAATTATTATTTTTCATTTTAACATTTGAAAACCATTAACAATTATAAAATGAATTCATTGGAAACCCGCTCTGTCATTTAGAGCTTAGTGTCCTGACCAACACCCAAGTTGTATATGTTGGTGAATGTTACGAAAGCTATTTATACCAGACCGTATCGATTCGCGGAAATGTTGGGCAAAAGCTGATTGAAAGCGAAACAGCTATTTCGCCGTATTTGCTTTATTGTCACTGAACGAAAATAAACTCTGTTGTCAGCAAACAGACACTGTTTAAATGTTTATTGTCACTTACGTTGAAGTCTTTTTTTAATACGATACGCTCATTGTTGTACGATGCAGTTGTTATTCGCTTTGAATGAAATGTGAGTAGGGTGTATGGTATTTAAGTGTACCTAGATGTAAATTAGTGTGTAGTTGAGTTTATGTCATGTGTATGTCATAAACCACTGTAGACGGTTTGCAAGTCATTGCACAGTTAGAATAGAATTCTTATTGACTGTTCCATGGTTTTCATATATATATATATATATATATATATATATATATATATATATATATATATATATATATATATATTTATATATATATATATATATATATATATATATATATAGATGTATATATATATACATATATATATATATATATATATATATATATATATATATATATATATATATATATATATATATATATATATATATATATATATATATATATATATATATATATTTATATATATGTATGTATATATTTTATATATATATATATATATATATATATATATATATATATATATATATATATATATATATCTTTCTGTACAAAAGTAGTACATTTCAAGAAAGGAAAAGTGATTATAATCTAATTCATAAGTAAATTAAATGAAAATTAGTAATTATTATGAAATACCAAAAATGGATATTTTTACTTATGTGGGATATGAGTGAACGAAAAAGATTATGGATGATGATATGATAAATATTGAAGAAAATTAATTCAGTACAAAATTTTTTTCAAATCCTTATATCAAAAATAATATTTTGAGTGAAAATAACGAAGGTGAAATATAGTTAACAACTCGGCTCCATAAACAATATAAAAGTAGTGAATTAAAATCTTTCCATTATTATTAGCATTTGATACCAGGTAGAATATACGGGTGCCTCTGCGATTCCTTTTAAATCCTCAGTAATCCTACTTTCGTGATATTCGCCGGGGTGGGATTTCCGTGGAGGATTTGTCCGACGGTCGGCTAGGATTCAAATGTCAGGATTATTCGAATCAAGGTATTAGAAAGTTACTGCGTAATTTGAATAAGTTTAATAATCTGTTGGATTTGTTTACTGGGGCAGGATTTCAGGTGGATTTATTTCTTACTAAATGCTGGGAGTAGGGCACAAACAAGGCATATATGTATATATATATATATATTTATATATATATATATATATATATATATATATATATATATATATATATATATATATATCCATACACATACATACATATATACATGCATGCATACATATTTATATATATATATATATATATATATATATATATATATATATATATATATATATATATATATATATATATATTATAGTTATTTAGCACTTAGAGTACATTGAAGAATCAGAAGCCCAAATAAGAATATAGCAATAGTATTGTTGTTCATATATATAAATATATATATATATATATGTGTGTGTGTGTGTGTGTGTGTAAATATATGTTTGTGTATGTATGTATATATGTATGTATGTATATAAAACGTGTTAGTGCCTGCATTTGTGTTTTGTTGTCAGTTTATGCGCTCATGCGCGCTAGGATAGGAGAGAATCGCTGCTTCACAAGAAATATAAAATGAATAAAACGTTTGTTGAAAACTAATATGTACTGTATGTCACGTCCATTCGCAGTATTTTTCAGGCAGAAATAGAAAAGCAGCAAAAGCAGTAGAATATCGGGAGAACAAACGTAGCGAAATAATTGTCATTAAAATGATTGCCTCTTTGTAAGAGTTCACCTGTCATTTCAGTTAACAAATGTCGGGGAGATGGTAGTGCTGTTTGTCACTGCGTAAATTGTTTCTCCAGCTGATTGACTGGCGCTTTTATTTCTCTCTCTCTCTCTCTCTCTCTCTCTCTCTCTCTCTCTCTCTCTCTCTCTCTCTCTCTCTCTCTCTCTCTTGACTAATTTAGCGTTCTCTGAAATTCCTTGTAAGTTTGATAATAATTTAGTGTCGATTCTAATTTAGCGTTCTTTGAAATTCGTGTAGGTTGGGTAATGTTTGATACGTCTAGTTTAGGGTTCTTACAAATCCCTTGAAAGATGGATAAGATTCTCTCTCTCTCTCTCTCTCTCTCTCTCTCTCTCTCTCTCTCTCTCTCTCTCTCTCTCTCTCTCTCTCTCGTCAGTTGTTCACCAATTCAATAAAATTCTTTCTCTTCCATAACTAGGTTCAGAACAAACCTGATAAAAAATTAATCGAATGTCATTTTAATTAATGTATTTTAAATATGAAAACTTTTAAGCTTCAATAAACATATGTACGCATTATGACTATTGCTCATTTTCCTTAATATATCTACCTTAAAGTATATTAAACGCTTTCTTAAACAATGTTATAGTCTTTGTGACATGTTAGTTTTGCTCATACGTACAAATTCCATATCACCGCTCGTGTCAAATGCGTGACAGAGTACGAAAGTTTCGTGCCTTATAGGTGGTCATATGCAGTCGTGGGTCGTTGCGTGATTTCGTGTGATTATCAGGCAGTCTGAGAGTTCGTTCAGGATTAGAGAAATATTCACCTGCTACTCTCTGACAATTTTGAGAGATTACAACACCTTAACAGATCTTTGTTTGAGTGAAATGTTCTGACGGATCTCTGTTTGAGTAAAATGACTTGACATATCACCATTTGAGTGCAATAACCAGACAGACTACTGTTTTCACTGCTTGAGTACAATGACCCGACAGACCACTGTTTACACTGCTTGAGTAAAATGACCTGACAGATTGCCGTTTAAGTAAAATGACCTGACAGATCACTATTTGAGTGCGGTGACTTGAAAGATCACTGTTTTCACTGTTTAAGTAAAATGACCTGACATATCACTATTTTCACCGAGTAAAATGACCTGGCTGAGTTTCATGGGCCGCGGCTCATACAACATTATACCAAGACCACCTAAAGATATATCTATTTTCGGTGGCCTTGATTATGCGTTGTACAGAAAACTCGATTGCGCCGAAGAAACTTTGGCGCATTTATTACTTGTTTTTATATTTACCTATAAGGTAATTGATAATTTCGTAAATCTAGATCTTTATTTGCATACGAAAAAATAAGATGCCATGGAACATTTAATGTGTTAATTACACAACGTGACTTTCAAGTCAATTATTTTCAGTATATCAGCATTTCATATTGACTTATTTTTCACGACGGTCTGAAGTGGAGTTGAAGACAATATTAGAAAGAAAAATACCTGATTTACTGTGAGTGACTCTAAGAAATATAGTTAAAACCCGATGTTACCTTTATATGTGTAGCGCAGTTATTATTATTATTATTATTATTATTATTATTATTATTATTATTATTATTATTATTATTATTATTATTATTATTATTATTAGTAGTAGTAGTAGTAGTAGTAGTAGTAGTAGTAATGTTTGGAATGTTGCCATTCATTTTTAATTGTATTTCATATTTTAAAACACCTACATTCTGTATTTATTGATAGCAGTAGTAATAGTAGTAGTAGCAGTAGAAGTCAGTAATATGGCCTTTCATTTTTTAGAATATTCCATATTGTAACATATCAGCTTTCTGTATTTATTGATGGTCATTATCAGAAGTGCATTGTATCACTATATAAATGCTCTCTCTCTCTCTCTCTCTCTCTCTCTCTCTCTCTCTCTCTCTCTCTCTCTCTCTCTCTCTCTCTCTCTCTCTCTCTCAATCAGCGACTTTACCCTTTCTTATTTCAAAGTCCATTTGCGTCTTTTTTTTACCTCAGTTTTTAACATATTTTATCATTTCAACAGTTTTCAACATTTTAACGTTGGTTAGCGCTGATCTTATTATTTTGTGCATTACTTCCGCTGTTTCCTTCAGGCAAGAAACACTTGCCTTTTCTTGCTCAGCGAGGCTCTGAGAGAAGATCTCTCTCTCTCTCAGTCCGAGGAAGATTTATTTTTTCAACTTCCCAAGAACAGCCCTTGGGTCAGTCTGCATATATTTTTTAACGCTGACTTTTTAACTGCGTTCGTCACGATTTCTTCTCCTTTCTAGGTACGTGTGTGTGTGTGTGTGTTTGTGTTTGTGTTTGTGTCTGTGTTTGTACGTGTGTGTTTGTGTGTGTGTGTATTACAGCCGTATATTCACTTTAAATCAAATGGCATAATTGTACGTCGAATAGGTTACGAAAGTTCTTGAGTCAGAAATGACGATATGAAACGCTACAATCCATCTCAATTTATTTTGCTTTTCAGGCACGTATGTGTGTTTCTGCGTGTGTGCATGTGTCTGTGTATGTGTCTGCGCCTGTGTATGTGTGTAAGTGTGTATTACAGGCATGTTTTCACTTTAAATGGTATAATTGTACCTTTAAATGGTATAATTGTAAATAGAATTACTTTCTGTGAAAGTTTTTGAGTCAGAAGTGACGATATAAAACGTTATTCTCCGCAGTGTGTGTGTTTGTGTTTGTGTAAGTGTGAATGTGAATGTGTGTAAGTGTGTATTACCGCGTGTGTTCATTTTTAATCAAATGGCATATTTGTACGTCGAATACTTACCCAGTCCTTGAGTCGGAAGTGACAATATGAAACGTTAAGCTCCGCAGTTTGCGAGTGGATGTGTGCGTGTGTGGGTAAGTGGGTAGATAAGTGTGTGGTGTTAATGTAAGTATGTGTTACAGACGCACATTCACTCTAAATCAAATGGCATAACTGTACGTCGAATACTTTACTCTGAAAGTCCTGAGTCGGACGTGTAAGTGCGAATGTGTGTGTGTGTGTATATATATATATATATATATATATATATATATATATATATATATATATATATATATATATATATATATATATATATATATATATATACATTTAAGTGTGTATTACAGCAGTATATTCACTGTAAATCAAATGGCATAATTGCATGTCGAATTGTTTACTCCGAAAATCCTTAAGTGGAAGTGACGACATGTAACGTTACACTCCCCAGTATGTATTTGTGTGTGTAAGTGTGAATGTGCGTGTATGTAAGTGTGTACTACAACCGTATATCAGCTTTAAACCAAATGCTATAATTCTACGTCGAATTACTGACTCTGAAAGTCCTTGCGTCGGAAGTGACGACATGAAACTATACATTCCGCAGTTGACGTATCTCGGCGAAGAAACGAGAGTATTTAAATGTTGTCAGTGTTGGAAGGGAGATAGAGTGTTGGACCCCAACTGGCACACGAAAGCTGAGCTGCCAACCTCGAAATAGAACGTTCCCAAGTTCTGTGTCATAATTTAAAAGGGCCGCTTTTCTTTTGCGATAATTTTTTTTAATGTTAATATACGTCAATAGATTTGCAGTTATTATTATTATTATTATTATTATTATTATTATTATTATTATTATTATTACTTTATATATTTATATCATTAGAATGCAGCTTCTAATACCTTGATGTTTAGTTTGTCAGTTGGGTGCAAACACAGAATTAATACGGAAAAGGGCAAGTTTTAGAGAGTAACTGTTTACGTTATACAAAACTTAAAGTGAATTTTTCGGATTCAGATCTGAAACTGAATCAGCATTTGAGCTCTATAAAATTATAATTTGTTAACTGAAAATGATTGTGAGGGTCTGTAGCATTCAATTATAGGTCTGTGAGAGAAACTGTAAAAATATTTAAAGCAGGTACTCAGGTTTATGTTACATAATCTCTCTATATTAGATATTTAGCCATATAATTTATTCTCGTTTCTAATTAAGTTATTAACATTAACACACCCGATCTGAACATCATCTCATCCCTGGATATTAAATAAGATATATTTGTCCTCGAGAAAGAAAGCCTAAGTTAAATCAGAAACCTCTAAAAAGAAGCAAAATACGAAAACGATTTTATGTTTTGTTAAGGAAAATTTTTATAAAGTGGAAAAGGCCAGAAGACAAGGGAAAACGGAGAAGCAAGAAGAGAGTTCCGGAGCTAGGGAGTTGGCTTGAATCTGTGAAAAACTTTGCCAAGGACAGTGGGCTGAGGTTGCGATCCCCCATGTCCGTCAACATCACGATTGCAACCTGTAACAGTTGACTTACCATTAAGTACATCAGTCGTTGCCTAGGTCATCATAGAGGAAATAAAATGAATATGTAAATTGTTTTGCTTTGTCAGAACGACAGGAAGAAAGGCGTACCGACATGGCTGATGAAAACTGAGGATTTTCACGATTTAAAAGTACCCGTTTTTCAAAGAGAGAATGACACTTAGCTAGATTGGTGCTATGATAAATATTAGTGAGTATAATACTCCGTCTAGACGGGTATTTAGATAAATATTACAAACAGAGAATCGTAGTAATACGCGTCTAGTCTTTGTGCTTTGACGGATAATGACGTCAATTGGAAAAGCTATGCCTCGGGTTTTCTTAAATCGCCTTAACGTTGCTTGGAGTTTACGTAAATGCTATACGGCCGGTTAATGAAAAATGACGGTATATAACAGGGCTCACTTTAGAGTAAAGTGAAAGTGCATTAGTTTTATTTTTACAAAGTAAAGGAAGCGTTTAGTTTCCGAGCAACTACCCTACGGTTTGCTTGGGATTTCAGCTCACACCATTTTTACTTTTTAATGATGAAACTATTGTTAAAATAAACATAAAAATAAAAATAAAATTATTTTTAAATACAGACGAGTTCAAGATATTTAATCGAAGCAAGATTTTTTTCAGTAATTTAAGTTGAAAAAGCTGTCGTTAATGAACGTTACTCAGATCACTTCATAGAATCAGGGTTCTCTCTCTCTCTCTCTCTCTCTCTCTCTCTCTCTCTCTCTCTCTCTCTCTCTCTCTCAGGTTTCTGGTAAATGTTGTAGTTGTATTCTATAAAGAAAATACTCCAGAATTGAAAAGTTGGTAACAAACATCGATTAAGTCACTTCATAGAATTAGTATCTCTCTCTCTCTTTCTCTCTCTCTCTCAAAAAGGATTTTGTTAAATGTTCTAGTTGTAATTTAAAGAAAATATAATCGAGTATCAGGACATTGGTCTTCAATAGATATCGCTCAAGTCATTTCATAGATATCTCTCTCTCTCTCTCTCTCTCTCTCTCTCTCTCTCTCTCTCTCTCTCTCTCTCTCTCTCTCTCTCTCTCAGTGAAAATGTCAGAGGCAGGAGAATTTGGCCAAATATTTGCAATGCAAATATTCATTCCTGAGGGAGATAAAAAAAAAAACCTTCAGGAAAGACAATATCTTCAAATCTCTTTTTATATCAGGGGCGCCTCAACCGTGAGCCTTTATTCTCGTCGACTTCAGGAGGCGTGACCTAATCGCAGCTCTTTCTACGACTACTTGAGTTTTTTGCCTGCGGTGCCTTCTTCGCTAGAACTGCCGTATGATCGTTGCTTTGGGATTCTGTTAGCCCGTGTGACTTGTTTGTGTCCGTGTAAAAAGATTGTGAGTTTTAAGGAATGTTCCCTGTGGGGATTTTACTTTTGTCTGTGTATATATATATATATATATATATATATATATATATATATATATATATATATATATATATATATATATACACACACACACGTACACACATACATATATATACATATAATTTATACATATAAATATATGATATAAATTTTATATATACACATATATAATACATACATACACACACACACATACATATACATATACATATAAGTCATAGCGACAGTGTCATCACTGGGTCATTTCCTGCTGAGGAACGGGGCAAGAGGAATCCCTCGACAGATTTAGTCGGGCACGAATATTCTGCAGTTCTCTAGAAATAGCCCAACGACGACTCTTCCTTGTCGCTCGCTACTATCGGGCGAGTGACGTCACGCCGTTTTGCAGCCCCGACCGAAGTGGGTGGGTGGGTGCCAACGAACGTCAGATCTTTAGGAGAATGACAACGACGTTGTTATGACGTATGTTGGAAGGAGCATGCGTGAAAGGAATTTCCCTTTTTTTATTAGGATTATTATTAGTAGTATGACTTTGTATTAGTCAGTTCCTGAAAACGTCTTATCTACTGCCGGCCTTATTTGGGTAGGGGTTATAGATGTACGTCTAGACCTGTGACTTCCGTAGGGGGGGCCGTTGTAGTGCCGTCAGTGCACCTCACACGGTGCACTGTAGGCGTTACTTTGTGTTCCTCGCAGCGTCCCTTCGAACCGTAGCTGCAATCCCTTTCATTCCCTTGACTGTGCCTCGGTTCATATTTTCTTCCTCCCATCTGACTTTCCGCCCTCTCCTAACAATTGTTTGAACTTTATTCTCAGCGCTGAATGACCTCATAGGCTCCAGCGCTTGGCCTCTGGGCTAAATTTTATATTTCAGTTCCAGTTCCAATTTCATTTCCAATTCCAGTTCCAGCCCTCTGGCCCGGCTTTTTGTCCCTCGGAACTAAATAACAGATGAAGGCTGATTTGCATATTATAATTGATTTATGTAATTTAGTCATATAACTGAATTAAATTGAATATAGAATTTAGGAAAAAGGCCAAGCACTGAGACTTATGAGGTCATTCAGTTCTGAAACGGCAACTGACAGCGAAAGGTTTGAAAGGTTTAGTAGTAGGAAAACCTTGCGGTTGCACTATGAATCAATTGTTAGAAGAGGCTAGAAAGTAAGATGGAAGAAAGCGAATATGAAAGAAGGTACAGTAAAAGGAACGAAAAGGGTTGCATCTAGGGGCCGAAGGTAAGCCGCAAATTACCTCAAGTAATGCCTACAGTGCACCGCAATAGGTGCACTGGCGGCACCATCCCTCCTACGGGGTTTAGTCTTATAACGAAAACGGAAGTTGTTCAGGAACTCTCTGAGCGCCATAACGTAAGTTAAGTCATTTATACGAGATTTTGTTGTTTATAATTTTCAGAAAGGGAATTCATTTTGACCTTTGCGGAAAATTTGATGTGCATGTTGTTGTTTTATTTATAGTATAAAACGAAATGTTTAAGTGTATATTTCCTTCTACTTGTAACAAAGATTTCCTTTGTGTGAAATCCCCCCCTCCACCACCCCCATCAACTTTCTCTCTCTCTCTCTCTCTCTCTCTCTCTCTCTCTCTCTCTCTCTCTCTCTCTCACTTGGTAATAGATCTCTCTTGGTATGTAAATATATGCATCTATCATCTATCCATCTATCTATATATAAACATATATAATATATATAGATAGATAGTTATTTAGATAGATAGATAGAGAGAGAGAGATAGATAGGTTTACATAAATAAATAAACACATAATAAATATTTTGCATAATAAAGACTTGACAAGTATCAAATAAGTTAAAACAATAAAATTCTATTTCAGTTATTTTCCTGAGAATTTTCTCACCATATAAACTTACGTAAGACGCCAACCGAGCTAGTGCAGAGTACTATCATAACTCGCTTTCCCTTTGGTATTTGATTAACGATGTCGGTGATACGCCATTATTCACCACCAGGAGGCGTTGTTACGAGAGAGAGAGAGAGAGAGAGAGAGAGAGGAGGAGGAGGAGGAGGAGGAGGAGGAGGAGGAGGAGGAGGAGGAGGAGGATATAGGGCCACAGAGAGAATTTTAGGCAGCGATAGGGTGAAGGGTAGACTAAGGTCATTTGATAAATTGAGAGAGAGAGAGAGAGAGAGAGAGAGAGAGAGAGAGAGAGAGAGAACTTAAGGCAGCGATAGCGATGGATGACAGAAGTTCATTTGATGAACTGGGAGAGAGAGAGAGAATTGAGGTCGCGATAGAGAAGAAAGATAAAGGAAGGTCATTTGATAAATGGAGAGAGAGAGAGAGAGAGAGAGAGAGAGAGAGAGAGAGAGAGAGAGAGAGAGAGAGAACGATAAACAAAGGTCATTTGATGAATTGAGCCCAATTCTTCTTTTTCTTACCCTTCTCGGGATGAAATGGGGAAAGCATGGGACAGGTATATTGATGGTCTTGCGTGGATTAATTTTTTTTCCAGGTAGTTGTTATTTATTTTGATCACGGGGTCCCGTCGGTTTTTTTTTGTTTTTTGTTTTGAGGTGTTCATTTATTTTCTTCAAAGGGAAATGGATAGCTCGAAAAATATAGTGTAGAAATGGATTATTCTTTTTTTGTTCGGTTGCTATGTATACTTGATAAAGAACTGGATATTTTAAGCCTTTGGCATTCAGACGATAGAAGAAAATAAATAGGTTGAATATGGTGAAATGTTTTTATGTCTTTTTGTTTGTTTATTCACGCATATACATATGTACATATATACTGTATATATAAATATATATATACACGCACAGTATATGTGTGTGTGCATGTGTGTGTGTTATATATATATATGTGTGACTATTTAGAATTAGGTTAGGTTAGGTTAGGTTAGGTTGGTTAGGTTAGGTTAGGTTAGGTTAGGTATACCTCTCTTGTGCCGACTGGTTGGTGTGTCACTGTAGTCCTGATTCCCCGTCCGTCGCTGGTTCGATCCCACGGGACGGTGGACTTATTATCACCTAAAAATTCCCCTTCGGTAACATATATGAAAATATAAGAGTGGCATTGGATATTAAAGGACGTTTGTAGCTTTCTGATTATATATATATATATATATATATATATATATATATATATATATATATATATATATATATATATATATATATATATATATATATATATATATATATATAATCATGTGCTACAATGTATATATTAATATCAAATCCACGCTACCTCGGGAATATCCCCATATGATGGGAATTATCACCGAAGAGGAATTTATATGATAAATGGACGGGCAGTATAGTCTCGATCCCACGACACAGACGCGCATCCAGCAACTCCAGTCGACATTTACCACTGAGCTATAAAGAGGTATAAATTAATGCCGAGTCTAATATCAAGCGACATTTATAGCTTCACGATTGTATATAAATCACGGTGTGATAAAAAAATGTCATATATATGTATAATATATATATACACACAAAAGACATACATGCTTATATATGTGTGTGGTAGTAATTCAAAATAAAAAATAATAATTTGTACCAACTTAACTTCGAAGTATATCTATTTAATCCAGTTTCCCTGCCAACTTTCTCCATGATTTACTCATCTTTATAGTTCAGAGACGGGATAGTAGTCTGTTAACTTGGTATCCTTTCCGTCTGCGTATATGTAATTTTATCTGTTTTGTGTTAAAAATATATAGGCATGGGTGTAATTGGTCCATAACCTTACGGACGGAGATAGGGCAGTAGATGTAGGGCCAAATTTCGGGGCAAGAAATTGAGTATTGGATGGTTTGTGAAGCAGTTAATATTTGCTCTGCTGATTGGGGATAGTGAAGTGAAGCTATAGTAGTAAGTGATTATTATTTATTATTATTATTATTATTATTATTATTATTATTATTATTATTATTATTCAGAAGATGAACCCTATTATTATTATTATTATTATTATTATTATTATTATTATTATTATTATTATTATTATTATTATTATTATTCAGAAGATGAACCCTATTCATATGAAACAAGTCCATAGGGACCAATGACTTGAAATTCAAGCTTCCAAAGAATGCGGTGCTCATTAAGGAGAAGTAAAGGAGACAAAGGGAAATACAGGAAGAGATCTCGCTTATCAAAGAAGAAAAAATAAATAATAAATTTTAAAAAATAAAAACGTAGCGATTAGTTGTGAGCAGTACAGAATGAATTCTTATTTCCCTTCACCATGCATTTGACACTATATTTCATTAAATAAGCTTCTGTTGTAGTGTAAATGTTGGCTGAATATCGAATGTTTTAAGAGTTCTTTGTTTGGCTGAATCTTTGGGGTGGGTTTTCATCGAAGTTGTTGTAAGATTGTTCTTTGTTGCTACTTTTTCACCTTGTCTGGGCCCAAATCTTAGGGCTGCAAACATGTTGCCCTCCAATCACCAAACCTGCAGCCCAGTTTTTTTAATTTTATTTAAGGTTAAAGTTAGCCATAATCGTGCTTCTGGCAATGCTATAGGATAGGCCACCACCGGGCAGTGGTTAAAGTTTCATGGGCCGCTGCTCATACAGCATTATGCCGAGATCGCCGAGAGTTATATCTAGTTTCGGTGGCTTTGATTGCACGCTGTAGCGGCTGTGCAGAAAACTCGATTGCGCCGAAGAAACTTCGGCGCATTTTTTAGTCGTGCTTTTTGCACACGATTTTCTTATCGTGTTATTCAATGTATTTTATTGTAACTTTAACCTAGAAGTCTTTGTTTCCTGTCCTTCAGCAGCACCGGGAACTGTTACTGTGTCCGGTCAAGTAACATCGAAGCAGAAACGTTGAATAATGTTCCCGCCACATGCAAAAAAAAAAAAAATGTTACCAGCACCTTTTTCTGTTACTCCGAAGAGGCGAATAAACCTCGACCTCATTGTTATAACCTTTTTGTAGTACTTCTTTCCTGACATTCGCTTGTTCACATTGTGTGATTATGTTGTATGCAATCCGTCCTCATTCTCCTGTCATTTTTCGCCGGGGCTGAAAAGAAAGGACGGGTGAAAAGACAGGTTGTTCTTTCCTCGCCTTCATCATATTATGTACAGGGCATGGAAACGGGGCTCTGTCACTGGAATTTTACATCTTCATGCGAAAATTAATAATTTCGTACTTAGGGTGAATTCGTCCCAAACTCTGTGAATTCGCTCGTTTATTGTTTGATAGCTTTAAAGATTTGATCTTTTGAAGTTTAGGCAAGCACTGGGGCACTTTCGGCCATTCAGCGCTTCAGGCAGTGTAAAAGACGGAGTTAGAGTGGTTGGACAGCAAACGATCCAGTAACTAAAGGAGATGAAGTACAAGGATCTAAAGGAGGTGCTAGGATAAAAACTCACAGCTGTACTAAGAAATGACAATTAGAGCGGTTGGACAGCAAGATTGAAGGAAGGAAGAAGAGAGAATGGAAAAAAAGTAAAAGGCTTAGTAAAAGTGAGCGTTGCTAAGGGGCTGTAGGGACGCTGCAAACACCCATTCGTAATGCCTACAGTGCACCGCTGGTATTACCTTGAGTCTTATTTTGCCGTGCATTGTTTCTTAAAATGTTCAAAGGTGGTTTTTGTTTTATTTTTCAGAAATTAAACTATTTAACTATAATTCACGAATGGTTTCATCTTTGAATCGTTAAGGGTTTGTGGAACTAATTTAAAACTGTGGTATTTTTTTAGTCATTTTCACTATATACTCTTCTGGATATCTTATAGGATTGTTTGAAATTGAAATTGTAACTTACCAAACTCCAATCTCTCTCTCTCTCTCTCTCTCTCTCTCTCTCTCTCTCTCTCTCTCTCTCTCTCTCTCTCTCTCTCTCTGCAGTTTGATGTAGCTCGCTTCTACTTATGTAAAATAATGTAAATAAAATAGCAAAACATTTCATTCACCTTTAATGTTAAATGTTGTTTTGTAAACTCGATTCCAGTGTCGCATTCGATATGATGACTAACTTCATTTTGTCTGTTTCAGGTAATTATTGACCTCATAACTCTGTGATACAATGACGGCTGAAATCTGGTAAGGTTGTGGTCTTTTTCAGATCTTTAAATTGTAATGTGATGTAGTCAGTGAATTTGAGGATACTCCTGTAATTTAGTTTTATGTAAAAGAAAACTATTGTGCCGGCTTTGTCTGTCCGTCCGCACTTTTTTTCTGTCCGCACTTTTTCTGTATGCCCTAAGATCTTAAAAACTACTGAGGCTAGAGGGCTGCAAATTGGTATGTTGATCATTCACCCTCCATCATCAAACATATCAAATTGCAGACCTCTAGCCTCAGTAGTTTTTTTATTCTATTTAAGGTTAAAGTTAGTCATGATCGTGCTTCTGGCAACGATATAGGATAGGTCACAACCGGGCCGTGGTTAAAGTTTCATGGGCCGCGGCTCATACAGCATTATACCGAGACCACCGAAAGATAGATCTATATTCTGTGGCCTTGATTATACGCTGTACAGAAAACTCGATTGCGCCGAAGACTCTTCAGTGCATTTTTTACTTGTTTTAGTATTAGGAGCGAGTTGATAAATATAATGTAACAGGTCGATTATCGTTATTTTTTTAATATCTTACGAAATTATTTTTGTTGTTACGTTCATAGTATTATCTGTGAATGTTTATGGGTTTATCATGCTTTCATTAAAAGCGTAAGATCCGCAATTTTATTGATTATGCAAGAACTCTATCTTGAAGAATTCCTGTTAGTCGCATGAAGACTTCAAGACACACTTTGAGGTCATATGTTCAGGTACCTGCACCACATGTGTTCTCCTTTCACATCTTGAGGTCACACCCAATTCCCTCTTCCTTATCTACCCTTAGACTCTCTCTCTCTCTCTCTCTCTCTCTCTCTCTCTCTCTCTCTCTCTCTCTCTCTCTCTCTCTCTCTCTCTCTCTTCTAACGTGAACAGAGGAATGTTGAGATGTTTGGGAAAACTCTCTCTCTCTCTCTCTCTCTCTCTCTCTCTCTCTCTCTCTCTCTCTCTCTCTCTCTCTCTCTCTCTCTCTCTCTCTCTCTCTCTCTAACGTGAACAGAGGAATGTTGAGATGTTTGGGAAAGCAACTCTCTCTCTCTCTCTCTTCTCTCTCTCTCTCTCTCTAACGTAAACGGAGGAATGTTGAGATGTTTGGGAAAGCAACTCTCTCTCTCTTTAACGTGAACAGAGGAATGTTGAGATGTTTGGGAAAGCAACTCTCTCTCTCTCTCTCTCTCTCTCTCTCTCTCTCTCTCTCTCTCTCTCTCTCTCTCTCTCTCTGTGTGTGTGTGTGTGTGTGTGTGTGTGTGTGTGGAGTGTTTTATTTGTCTGTGTACACAGATGAGTAAAAGCTAAACAGTATTTGCTCACCTACATTTCTGAATCGAGTCGAGAATATCTCGGCAATGGGAGTCACCTGGGGGGAATGTTTGCTTACTTGGCTGTTTGTGTTCGCCTCACCTAGTTTCCAAGTGTCAACAGGCTTGATACTTCGTGACTTTTAGGGAATATGTCCTCTCTCTCTCTCTCTCTCTCTCTCTCTCTCTCTCTCTCTCTCTCTCTCTCTCTCTCTGTATGTATATATATATATATATATATATATATATATATATATATATATATATATATATATATATACATATGTGTGTGTGTGTGTGTGTGTGTGTGTGTGTGTGTGTGTGTGTGTGTGTGTGTTTTAACGTGAACAGAGGAATGCTCAGGTGGTTAGTTACGTTCAGGTGTTAAGGAAAACAAAGGGGTATAATTTCAATCATGATGTCCACTGTATTTTATATCTTTTTATTTCTCATGTATGAAATTACAGGGTGTCAAATATAATGTAGACTGTAATGTACAAATTATATTTTTTTTTATTTTTAAATTTTTGTAGTGTACAGCCACAGTAGTATTTCGTCTATTTTTAAATTTATGTAGTGTACAGATATTTGCTCTATTTTCAAACTGCTGTAGTGTACAGATAATATTGTCTTTATTTTCGAATTTTTGTAACGTACAGATAATATTTCCTTTTGTTTCCAAATTTTCTTCTATTTCGAAAATAGAAAAGTCAGCGTTACATCTCGACCTCATTTTAAAAGTATATTTAGGCTTCTCACAACATTTACGTACATACAAGATCTTACTTCATCTTTCTAAGAACCACTCTGTTTACGACCAATATCTTGCAGGAGAGACATATTTTGTGTCACTATAAAAATGCAATTACGAGGACTTTCCTGGCGTCGCATACTGAAATGATAGTTTTTTTAGAGTTTAATAATCTTTTGATTGAAAGCAATAGTGTATTAGATTCAATTTCTTTAAATTCTGGTATTACAACTTCGTGCAAACTTATCATAGGTTTAATTTGCTTGTTATATTTGCTTTTGTTCCTTAAATTTGATGTATAATTCTTCCCAAGGTGAATTTCCATAGTTCTTTTAAGAGTAATTTAGATTTTGTCGTGCAAATAGATGAAGAAAATGTATAAATTGTGAATTTTATTTATTTATTTATTTATTTATTTATATTTGTATACAAATTATTGTTTAGTCTGTGAGGAAATGTGATTACAGGAAATGTACTAGGTAGTGCTAAAGATGTGTATCTCAGTTTGTAGTTGTAATATTTTTTGTATTTATTTTCGTCTAATTTTATCACAGCACGCATGAACTGTTAATATAAATCGCTCTTAAGACCAAAAGCTATTGTTCATTGATACTTTTAATTTTAATAGATCCTTTGTAGTATAATTACGTAGAATAAACTTCATAAGAGTCTAAACAAGCAATTAGTTCCAGTCACCCTAACAATCTGTCATTCACGTTTTCTTTCACCATTGCAAGGAAGATCCCGTTTTCTTTACACTTAAAGTTCCTTGGTGTATCGTGTTTTGCTTTCAAGATCTCTGTAAAATTTTTTAATATCTCTCACATATTTATCATATTTCTTTCGATTTATGGCCCCAGATTGAAGAGCTTATTAAGGTGATGTCTCAGTGACGCGACTGAAAAGGTGAAAGGGAGATAAACCCACACACTTCTTGCGAAAGATAATTTCTAAGAAAAGGCAAAATGAAAGCAGAGATACAATTTCAGTGCTTGGTCGTATAAGTTAAAAATACGGCGATCTACATACCTTGCCTTCTAAGGTTATTAAACGATATAAGAATAAAGGTGTCTCGAAATACGTCCTGGTAAGCAAGAGTATGTAGAATTTATGGGTGTGGTTGTGGGTATGTGCTGGTAGATATTATAAGTTAAGTATATCTCAGTTTAACCAGACCATTGAGCTGATTAACAGCTCTCCTAGGGCTGGCCCGAAGGATTAGATTTATTTTTACGTGGCTAAGAACCAGTTGGTTACCTAGCAACGGGACCTACAGCTTATTGTGGAATCCGAACCACATTATAGCAAGAAATGAATTTCTATCACCAGAAACAAATTCTTCTTGTTCTTCACTGGCCGGTCGGAGATTCGAACTCGCGACCAACAGAGTGTATATGTATGTATGTATATGTATATGTATATATATATATATATATATATATATATATATATATATATATGCATGTATGTATATGTATGTATGTATGTATGTATGTATATATATATATATATATATATATATATATATATATATATATATATATATATGTATATGTGTATATATATATTTATTATATATTATATATATGCCTGTGTCTGTGTGTTAGCGCGTGCATGTGCACGAGGATAAATGCTAACTGGAATACCGATAAACCCTATTGAAACGGCAGAATTTTTCTGGATGATAGACACTCCTCCTCTCTTCCGGTTTCTATAAATTCTTGGGGTCGATCCATTGCGAAATTTGCTGATCTTGCAGTCTTATTATCCCTCTCTTCATTACACCGTCTCAAAGGAGATAAGAGAATCTGAGTCAAAAGATTCAGCGTCTGTCTTAATATATATAATTTGAGTGAATACATAGACTGGATTTCTTGTTTCTGAGAATCTATTTAGATAATTCTTTCTATTTTATTTTGTATTTCATATTCACTCCTTTTATCACAGGATTTTCTGCTGACGTTTGCAGATGCATTTCTCCTCCTTCTGTTTTTGATACTAATATTTTGATGTTCTTTCTCTGTGGTACCCATGGGGTTATAATGCCGTCAGTGCACCTCACGCGATGCATTGTGGGCATTACTTGATAAGGTTATTTGCGGCGTCCCTTCGGCCCCCAGCTGCAACCCATTTCATTCCTTTGACTGTACCTCCTTTCATATTCTCTTTCTTCCATCTTACTCTCCACCCTCCTAACAGTTGTTTCAAAGCGCAACTGCGAGGCTTTCCTCCTGTTCCACCTTTAAGACCTTTTTGCTCTCAGTTTCCCTTTCACCGCAAATGGCCTCGTAGGTCCCAGCACTTTACTTCTAGCCTAAATTTTATAACCCAGTCTTTCTGTGTGTTTTTTTTTTATTTTTATTGTGTCAGTTTAATCGCATTACCAGCAAGTTTTATTTGAATACTGTTAATGAATGTGCCTCGCTGTCGAACTACTGAGTTCCAGAGGTCCTTTATTCCTCACACCGTTGGACTGTGGAACTGTCTCCCTGAAGGTGTGCAATTGGAACCTCGGAAGTTCAAGCGAAGATTAAATGCATTACTAATCTCATACAATTACCTTGTGTTTTAATCATTTACTTACCTTTTTTCTATATATTTATTAATTTGTTAATTTATTTCTTCTTTTTTAATAAATGATCTCTTCTTTCTGTATTTCCCAATTCCTTCCGTTCCTTCTTTCTAAAGAACGCCGTATTCTTTGGAAGCGTGAATTTCAAGTCAATGGCCCCGTATGAATAGGGTTCATCTTCTTAATAATAATAATATAATAATAATAATTGTGTTTTTTTATAATTCGACATTCCTATCTTGCTTAGAGATACTCTCAAATACTGGGAATTAGACGACGGAAACGGGATTCAGTCGATTATTCACCTCTGTTCATGCATACTAGATTAAACTTTTTAAATCACACCAGTTTATGGGGGATTGCGTTTTACTCTATTTTAAGGACCCTTCAATTCACACTGGATAAGTGCGAGGATTTACTCGTCATTACACTTACCTGAAGGTGTTTAGACACATGTGCGAGCATATTTGAAAAGCTGAATTGCTGTGTAAAGATAGATTGCCCTAGGTTTTTGAGCTGGTGTTATTTGTGTGTCTGTGTGTTCCCACACACACACACACATAAATAAATATATGTGTATGTATTTTATATATATATATATATATATATATATATATATATATATATGTATATATATATATATATATATATATATATATATGATTATTATCACTTTTGTACGTGATTCATTTATCACACATTACCACAGGTGAAAAATAAGAAACGGGGTGTAGGTCCTGACCGGTTTCGACTTTATTTCCAAGCCATTGACGAAGGACTGATACAGAGTGTGAGAAGTCACAAATATATATACTACAAGAACAGTACTGTAAACACAGTACGAGGGTAGTAATGTTAATGAGTTTCCAAACTCCGCCTCCATGACACCTGTCAGGTGTGGATCTGAGGTAGGGTATGGTCTGTTTATCAGCAATGTCCCCTGAGAGTCTATTGTGATTTTTAGCCAAATGAGTTTTAAAGGCCACTCCTACCTCGACACCGGCCTGAGTGGGGATATGGAGCCTCTAACGGTTGTGTATGTTCGTCAGTACTGTTCTTGTAGTATATATATTTGTGACTTCTCACACTCTGTATCATCAATGGCTTGGAAATTCGAAACCGGTCAGGATAGTTTCTTATTTTTCATAATATAAATTTTATATATATACTTACAGTATATGTATTACACATGTGCTTGTGTGTGCACATGTGCTTGTTTTAAACTTGCATATTTTGCATAGTCATAACTATAAATTTTATTTATATTATCGAATAAATATACTTTGAATGCGTTAGTTCTTTATTCAAATCATTTTGATAACTAAGCTACATACAGTCCCTTAGAAACTATGGCAAGATCGCGATAAACTCTACGGTATCTGCACATAATATTTCACTATGAAAGGCTGAGAGGTCACTGCTTCCTAGTTATTATTAGTTCAGCTGTTGTCGAATGTTGAGGCTTTTATTCTCTTGTTTGAATTTACTGTATATGTTAACAGTAACAGCCGGGAAAATTAGGCTCAGCCGGTCCTAATTTCTCACGCAAAATTGATTTGAAGTTTTAGTGTTTTTTTACTGAATTGGAAGCAGTAACTCTCTTATTTCTGAAGATCAAAATCTGCAGTAATCTTGTTGTTTACATATTATTGTTGTGACTTTTATACTTCATTTCATTATTATTATTATTATTATTATTATTATTATTATTATTATTATTATTATTATTATTACTTACGTACTTACTTACTTCTTACTTACTTACTTACTTACTTACAGAGTAATGGGATTTTAATAAATGATGCAACAACCCTATTTAAAAGTGCTTATTATTATTATTATTATTATTATTATTATTATTATTATTATTATTATTATTATTATTATTTACAGAAAAATACCAGGATTATAATAGAGAGAATGTCCTCATTCTTGTTATGTCTATAAAACTTGCCCAAGATATGGATTAAACCATATTTAGCAACAGATTCATCATAAAATGGGAACCAGGTTCATTTCTCTAATGATACCTTGATATCCTCCAGATTATTTATTAATTTTTTGTAATGTTTTCATCTGTCTTTACTATTTAATTAAGCTAAACGCTTTGTAAGTATTAATAAACCTTCAGCTGTGAAATCCTCCACTCACAATGTAAATGAATGAATATTCATATGGTCTATCTCCATCTTATGTCGAGCCAGCTGTCTGGACCACATCAAGGCATGTTATGACAGACGATATATATGTTTGTTGAAATACTCGCTCTAGTGTAGACATTCGTTCTCGTGCATGTTTCGAATTGAGCTGTCAGTGTGTTGCAAGCAGGAGGAAGACGCTGACTCTCTCTCTCTCTCTCTGACTCTCTCTCTCTCTCTCTCTCTCTCTCTCTCTCTCTCTCTCTTTTTATGTTATATATATAAATATATATATATATATATATATATATATATATATATATATATATATATATATATATATATATATATATATATATATGTTGCAGGCATGGAGACACAGCTATCTCTCTCTCTCTCTCTCTCTCTCTCTCTCTCTCTCTCTCTCTCTCTCTCTCTCTCTCTCTCTCTCTGTATACACACACACACACACACACACATATATATATATATATATATATATATATATATATCTTTATACATATATATATTTCTCTCTCTCTCTCTCTCTCTCTCTCTCTCTCTCTCTCTCTCTCTCTCTCTCTCGAACGAACGAACGAACGAACGAACGAACGAACGAACTAACAAATTCGAATTGGAATTGAGTTATCAGTGTTGCAAGCAGGGAGACATACATCTAACTCCCCCCTCTCCTTCTCTCTCTCTCTCTCTCTCTCTCTCTCTCTCTCTCTCTCTCTCTCTCTCTCTCTCTGTCCTCGTCCGCATACCGGAGGAGTCGTCGACCTCCTTTTGTAAATATAACGAGGACTAACGTATGTATCCCATAAATCAGAAGCTCCTTACGCATTGCCGAGGCGACGGTTAAGCATGCGAGAATTAGGTGCTGTGTGTGTGTGTGTGTGTGTGTGCGAGTGAGAGAGAGTTTGCTTTTATTTTGTACTTTGCTTTTATTTATTATAGTAGTTTGGTTTTATTTTTTTGCTTTTATTTTGCTTTTAATTTTTGTTTGCTTTTATTTTTTGTTTTGCTTTTATTTTTCGACTGGTTTTATTTAATTTTACTTTTATATTTTAGGTTGGTTTATTTTTATGGCTTTTATTTTTATATCTTATTGAGAGTGAGGGGGAGGGGGATGGCTTTACTTATACTTTTGTTTTGTGCTAGTAGACTACCAGTTATTATTAGAGCTGTGCTTAAATCGTTGTGTGCTTGTTTATGTTTGTTCGGCAGGGGTGGTGATTTTATATATATGTATATTTATTATATATATATATATATATATATATATATATATATATATATATATATATATATATATGTGTGTGTGTGTGTGTGTGTGTGTGTGTGTGTATGTATATGTGTGTATGTTTGTGTAGTGTATATATATATATATATATATATATATATATATATATATATATATATATATATATATATATATATTAATATTACCATTAAGCTTATGCTGATTATAATCTGTAGGCTTGGCACTTTAGGATGGAATTTGTCTATCTCAGGTTAGTCTTAATATTCAGCATCTTCAGTATAATAGAAGTCAGTGTGTGTATGTATACATACACACACATATATATATATATATATATATATATATATATATATATATATATATATATATAATATATATATATATTCATTCATTATTTTTAGGTTTGCAAAGCAAACAGTACAATTTCCCATCCGTTCCTGTCTTGCCTACGAGTTGTCATTGAGTATATATATATATATATATATATATATATATATATATATATATATATATATATATATATAGTATATATATATATATATATATATATATATATATATATATATATATAATATATATATATATATACATGTGTGTGTGTACAGTATGTGTGAGTTTGTGCATGAGCATGTTTTTAAAGTCTTCATATTTCCCTAAAAATAGTATATAGAGATGGTCTCGTTTCTAAGAACTTATATGTATCATCTAGAAAGATTTGGTAAACAGAATGATGAAATGTTTGCCCACATAAAATGGTGCTCCGGCACGTCACAGCGTTATCATAAATACCCTTTAACATGTAAGAAGTGTTGTTTACGGAATTTTTTATGTCTGATACTTCTTTGATTTAAACGAGACAAGGAGGGGGTGATGGGGGTTACCTGTCTGAACCTACTGTTCAGCGTGGAATTTGAACCGTTAATGTTTAAGGCTGATTTTAATCGGTAGGCTTGGCACTTTAGGATGGAATTTGTCTATCTCCAGGTTAGTTTTAATTTGTTCTCTTTATTCAGCATCTGCAGTATAATAGAAGTGTGTGTAGATATAAATGTTACACGTATAATATCATCTAACTTCTTGAATTATTAGTATATTTATTTGGAGAGGTTTTCCTTAGAAAGCCCTGAAATCCAATTATAGAACTAAAATGAAGAAGTTCTTCCTCCATACCAGATTTCTTGCAAATCTGGGTTAGTAATGTCAGCAGTTTAAGAAAGTAATATGTTAATTTTCACCAAATCTTTGTATATATAATATAATTAGCAACTAACTTCTTGAATTATTAACATATTTGGATAGATTTTCTTCAGAAAACTTTGAAATCCAATTAGAGTATCAGCATGAACGCAAGGTTTGTTTCAAATCTGATTCAGAAATGTCAGCAGTTTAAAGAGGTGATATGTTCATTTTCACCAAATCTGTATGGATATAACATAATTAGCAACTAACTTCTTGAAATTTCAATATCTTTGGATAGGTTTTCCTCAGAAAACTTGGAAATCCAATTTTAGACCTGAAATGAAAGAAAGTCTCCCTCCACGCCAGATTTGTCTCAAATCTGGGTAAGAATTGTCAGCAGTTTAAGGATGTAACATATTTCGTTGAGGTCACAAAAACTTAATTCAGAAAAGAATTAATATAAATATCACTGACTGTGGCTTTGACAACACATCATATATATGTGACGAGATCAATTTGCATTTGTCAGGCATTTAATTAATGAATAAAAGTAAAAAAAAAAAAAAAAAGATTGACTCATGGCGTCCAGTGTGGTATATAACCCAAATTGTTGGGCAGAAATAATGCTTATATTATTTTTTTTTTTGAACGACAATATTAATGACATTCGCCCAGTTTATACCGCGTTTCCGGAGGCAATTACACAAATGAAGGTATTAATTACTTTCATGCGATCGGCCCCCAAATTATTATTGCATGATATTGATAACTTTTTTTTTTGCAGCCAGTGCATGATGCATTCACCGCGACGAATCTGTTTAATAACAGCGAGTCTGTGCCTTGGAGCGGTGCCATCTACCCTCCTCACCCCGGCAAGCAGAGCGTCATGAATCTGAGCATTCATTGTTTTCCTATTTTCGTTAAGCTGGTGTTTCCTTAATTGTTAGTTTTTTGGGTTTATTTATTGAGTAATGTCTTTTATTTGCTAAGCTGATGTTTGCTTACATTCATTTTATTTGTTTATTTATTGAGTAATGTTGCGTATATCCCAGCCGCTATTAAGTTTTTATTTTTTTTATATGTAGTTGTAGTATTTTCCTTCTTGGTACAGTAGTTATTTTCTAGATAGTAAGATTCGGGTCCTTGAGGGAACAGAGTTCTGAAGAATGTTGCTTGCATTAAATGACATTAGTTCAGTTAGGTACAGCTGTAATTAACCAGTAGATCTCACCAAAACTGAAGTCTTTATTATACATACCTTAGGGAAGGGTAATAATTTAAAAGCAGAACTTGTTCAATCACAAAACGAGCACGGATTCAGGAACTAAAGGCAAAATTAATTAAAGCATTGCACGGGGAGGATAATTAGAGTAACTGAATTGACCTTAAAGCAAATGAACTGAAAAGAGATATCAGGTGGTGGTTTATTTAGGATTTGCTTAATATTCCCTAGATGCCAGAAGCTAGATGATGATGGATATTGTGATAATAATGACTTGCCTGTTATTCCTTAGGTGTCATAGGATAGGTGTTGAAAGTGATTGTGATAATGATTATGATAGTGATGACCTGCTTAACTTTTATAAAAATCGAGTTTACTTGCGTCTCACCAGAACTGGGAAGTAGACTCATTTGCATAAAGATGTATGCTTACACAGTTCTTCATATATGCTTAATTTAATGCGTGCATATAATATATATAAATGTAAGCACACACACGCACACACACAGACACACACACACACACACACACACACACATATATATATATATATATATATATATATATATATATATATATATATATATATATATATATATATATATAAAGCAACTCGTATATAAAATGCTGTGTAAGTATGCATCTTTCCAAACAGGCCGTACCTGCGTGCGTGTGCATTTATTTCTACTTCAGATAATCTATATCACTTCCTAAAATGGTTTCAGTTTGATTTATAATTAATGTAGCTTCCTTGCTCTTTTCAAGACACGAATATGGCCTCACCAAAAATAAATAAAACTTGGTTAAAGAATTTAAATCTAAAACTCTAAATATCTTTTTTTCGGGCACTCTCAAAATATTGCACACTAGAAGAAAAATATATTCTAGTTCAGAAATTTATTGTATCGGTAAATATACATACAGTCTGATACATAGCAGCTAGCCTGAAGCAATAATCGAGGTGAGGATTAAACCAGGATTTACTTGGCGTTCTCATAGTACTTTGTAATATATAAAAACCATGTATAAAATAAATATGAATATAAATATATATATATATGTATATATATATATATATATATATATATATGAATATATATATATATATATATATATATATATATATATACATACATATATGTAAATATAATTTCAATATATACATACACATACATATGTGTCTGTATATGTATATATATATATATATATATATATATATATATATATATATATATATATATATATATATATATATATATATGTATGTATATGTATATATGTATATGTATACACGAGCATGTGTTATGATGAAAAGTAGTTGTACATTTTTATTTAATAAATTACGTATCACGTGTTAAATCCATCCATATATTTATGTTATTAGTTAGGAAAACGGCTACTTTGATGTCAATACAATGCTGATGTTAACTATTGGTGTAATTATAATGTATACATATTGTTAGGTTTGTGATGTCAGCATAATTTTTATTAGGAATATTTTTCTGAATCAGTAAAAAATAAAAACTCCTTTGGATGTCAGTCAGATTGGGAATGGACACTTATGTCATTGTTTTCTTAAACTGGTTTTTTATTATTTTTATCATTCATTGTAAGGTCAGCATTGGTTTTTTGTGAGGAATATTTTTCTGTATCTGTTCGGAATCTCCTTTGCATGAAAATCAGATTGGGGTTAGTCGTCAAGATCTTTTTCTTTGACCTAGTTTTATATATTTTTATATATATATATATATATATATATATATATATATATATATATATATTTATATATATACTCATATATTTTCTTCAAAGGAGTTAAATCTTTTTTAATTTATTTATTTATGTATTTTTTATTGGTTAAGAAAAGACCACTGTATAAAACCAAGTGTTTTATTCACTTAAACTTACTTTTATCTGGTGGTGTTTTTTCTTAACTATTCAAGATAAACACGAAGAATGTGTTTTATTACTATATTATATATATATATATATATATATATATATATATATATATATATATTTATATTTCTATATATTTATTAATTTATCTGTTTATGCATATATTTATTTATTTATTTATTTATTTATTTATTTATTTATTTATTCATTTATTTATTCATTAAGTTTTCCTTTTATACATTTATTCATTTCTCCTTTGAGGAAGATGCTGATGCGTTGTTATTTCTATATTTATATATTTATTTATTTTATTTATTTATTTATTTATTTAGTCTATCTATTTCTCCTTCGAGGTAGATTTTGGCAGATTTCGGCGGGCCTGTTAGGTGTGTGTTTAGGATTCCAAACGGCCTGTTATCCATCAGAGGAAAGAGTAAGGAAAGCGCGTTTCCTCCGGGGATAAATTTCATGGTGTAAAATGGGAACCTGGATTCTGGCGGCCGAGTCATGCGAAGTAAATCACAATCCGTCTTATGTTTATGGTCGTGTTTCCTAAGGGCGCTCATGCGTTTGGCATGCCAATTTTTCTACTTTATTTACTGGGTTAAGTGGAGATCTTTTGAGAGAGAGAGAGAGAGAGAGAGAGAGAGAGAGGGGGGGGAGGGAGAGAGAGGGAGAGAGCGAGAGAGAGAGGAGGAGACGGGAAGAAAGAGAGAGGAGGGGAGAGAGAGAGAGGAGGAGACGGAAAGGAATAGAGAGAGAGAGAGAGAGAAGACGGAAAGGAAGAGAGAGAGAGAGAGGGAAGGAGACGGGAAGAGAGAGAGAGGGGGGGAGAAAGAGAGAGGAGGAGACGGAAAGGAAGAGAGAGAAAAGAGAGAGAGAGAGAGAACATTTGTATTTTTACAACCGTAAGATGACCGCAATTTCTTGAGAATATCGTGTTTTGTCCTTAGAAGTAGACCAGGTGTTCTTAACAGAATATTTTCAGTTGTTGCCACCTAAAAGAGAGAAGCAAAAGCCTGAAATGATCTCATTATTTAACATCCGTCTCCTGAACGTCATCATTTTAACATTTCATTCATCGCAACCATTGTTGTCATTATCTGTCATTTGATCTGTTACTACTACTACGCTAAATATAACTGATTAGGTCTAATGTTAAATTTCTCAGCAAAGCTGTTCATATTTTTAATTTTCCGCTGCAGAAATATGTCTTATGTGTTAAAAACGGAATTGTTACGTGCATTCATTCGTTAAATAATGATTTAACTGAAAAAATTATAAATATATATATATTTCTAGGAAAAGTTTGTAAAAGTCTCTTCTAAATCTGATCTGTAATGCCTCATTTATAAGTTTGTTTCTTTATTCTCTCTTAATCTGAATATTTCGTTTGTTCTTCACCTGTAGCGGACTGTTATAGTAAATGTTTGTCAAAACAAGTCATTATGTCACCAGACAAATTAGGACGTGAAGATACTACCATATTTCCAAAGTTTGAAAGCTGGTTGAAGTCACGAATCTCTCTCTCTCTCTCTCTCTCTCTCTCTCTCTCTCTCTCTCTCTCTCTCTCTCTCTCTCTCTCTCACACACACACACACGTGTTAAAGTTGGTAAAACGGCATCTGCTTATAATTTCATATCGCAATAGGTGCTTTTAATAGATCGAATACGTGTTTATCATAATTTCTTTTAATGCCTCTCTGTTTATTAATTCTTCTCGTAAACTCTGGTTTTCAGAAGTATGCAAGGCCCAGTCAGTATCAAATTTTAATGTTTCTTTATGGACCACAGCTGTCTTTAGAAATATTTATGAATAAATATGTATACTTACCGTATGCTTACAGCAATTTTGATAACGTTTGCATGTGTACATTTATATATATATATATATATATATATATATATATATATATATATATATATATATATATATATATATATATATATATATATATATTTATATATATATATATATTTATATTTATATTTATATATATATATATATATATATATATATATTTATATATATATTATATATATATATATATATATATATATATATTATATATATATAGTCAAGATATACAAGAAATACACGTGTATTTGGTTTTTGTTTTTGCATTTGTGCCTATATATTATATCTTTATAAGTACATGTATATCTCTGAGAATGTAAATAGTTAATTGTAATTTTTGTTGGCTGAGAAAAATGTGTATTTTGTAGATATGTATTATGTATGCATTGTATATTATGTATACTGGTAGATTGGGCCAGAATCATCTGAAACCAATCTCCCTGCCTCCCTTTGCGAAAAAACAAGTTTTCGAAAACTGCATCGCGCTTTATACATGAAACCATGAATAAATGAACAGAATGGAGGACTCCCATTCCCTCTTTCATTGTAAATGACCTCGAAGAGGGGGAGGGGGAGGGGAGGGGAGGGAAGGGGAGGCAAAGATTTATTCGCCCACCGAAATTCTCTCGCGTTCATCAAACTGCCATTTTACAAAAAAAAATTTTTTTTTTTCGTTTTTCGTCTGATTCTAGATTGTACGTATTTGTTCGTTTATTATCGTTCTTTTTAGTCTTTCATATTCGTGATATGTTGTAAAAAGAGCAGGTTAGTGTGTGGTGAAACTTGTGTATTAGTTTCTCAGCTCGCAAACTACAGTAAATGACAAGAGTTCGATCCCCGAACGATGTGTTGGCATGCCTTGAACATCGTGTATGCCTTTGATGATCTAAACAGTGGAAGGTTACCTAGTTGTGAGTCGACTTATTTGGGTCGCAGAGAGAGAGAGAGAGAGAGAGAGAGAGAGAGAGAGAGAGAGAGAGAGAGGTGATCGTTCAGTGCTCCCTTCAAAATGTAAACAATCAAAATGCGATGGCCTTGACAAGGTAATTCTGTGCCTACTTAGGTGATGCGTTCATAAAGCCATAAAACATTCTCTCTCTCTCTCTCTCTCTCTCTCTCTCTCTCTCTCTCTCTCTCTCTCTCTCTCTCTCTCTCTCACTAACACACACATACACACCTTGTGCTAACGTAATTCATACTTTTATATGTACTGTATACATATATATATTTATATATTACATATATATATATACAGTATATATATATATATATATATATATATATATATATATATATATATATATAAGAAAAATTTAAAGAAATTGTTTCATGAAACGCTACATTTCATGTAGTTATTCAGTAATTATGACTGTTCATTTTGATCTTAAATAGTTTTACTTTTGTGCCTTGTTATCAAGTGTTAATTAGTATCGTAAGAGCTTCAGCTTTCATAATTGGTTTTATTTTAATACAAAACATGTCACCTTTGTATATTTTAAATTTAATAGATGTAAATAAACAAGAAGCGCTTACCCTCTCGTAAATATATTTCATATGCATTTTCCTAACTAACATCGAAGTGCGTTATCCGAGATATGTCTCAGAATTACAATATTTATCCAACCTCTGGGTCATGACCTAAGGTCACGACCTTGTATTCATATAAAGGGTCACGTTTTGTTCGTGCTCCTGAGTTATTGTTGTTAATAATCATAGTGAGTATCTTTTTTTTATATTGGTCTGTTATTATTATCATTGTTTTATTATCGTTCTTTGTTCTTTTGCTGTTGATATTGTCTATAACACTACTTCAATAAAATCACGTAATTTAATGGTTTTTGGCAATTTAGTTTTCATTGGTCAATTTGTAGGTTTCTTTTTGACCCCCTACATGCAGATTATTATTAGAATAAATATTGTACAACACTTTGTCCTTCATATTCTTACATATTCTTACAAATTCCTTGGCTGTGTCTGGAAGGAATAAATGTTTTCTAGACTTGAAAGTTCAATCATATCGATCTTCTTGGAATTGCGTTAATTATAACTAATCGTTTTCTTTCGTTGTGAAACACAAGCCTCTCTCTCTCTCTCTCTCTCTCTCTCTCTCTCTCTCTCTCTCTCTCTCTCTCTCTCTCTCTCTCTCTCTCTCATTGTCTTCTCTCTCTCTCTCTCTCTCTCTCTCTCTCTCTCTCTCTCTCTCTCTCTCTCTCTCTCTCTCTCATTGTTTTTTCTTTCTTCTCTCTCTCTCTCTCTCTCTCTCTCTCTCTCTCTCTCATTGTTTTTCTCATCTCTCCTCTCTCATCTTCTCTCTCTCTCTCTCTCTCTCTCTCTCTCTCTCTCTCTCTCTCTCTCTCTCTCTCTCTCTCTCTCTTTGTTTTCCGTCTTCATCATCTTCTCACTCAAGATCAGGGGTTGACGACCACCATTGACCTGCCTGTGTGTATGCGTTCGTGTGTGTGTGTGTGTGTGTGCGAGTGTGTGCGAGTGTGTGCGAATGTGTGTGTGTTTTGGCGAGAAAGGAAATCGTGATTCTAATATCACCCTTTGTCTTCCTGTGTGTGTGTGTGCAAAAAGAAGCCATAACATTCTGCTGATTCCGTGATTCTTGCGGCCATTCACCTTGCTGAGGTGGGGTGTGATTTTTTTTTTTTTTTTGTGTATCCAGGTTCTTCAGATTATTTGGCAATTTGGTGAGATTTCCAGGATGGTTGGTCATGAACGCAATTTTCGATGAAAGTGTAAATTAAATTTGTTACCTTATGAAGTTTATATATCTTGACTGTGTGATAATGAAATATTCCTCTTTTTTTAGTGCTGAGAAGACAGACATTTTTCAAATCCATGAGTTATCTCCATTGGCTGTTAATCAGTTGTATTTGCATATATATATATATATATATATATATATATATATATATATATATATATATATATATATATATATATATATAAATATATATGTATATTATATATATACATACATATACATATCTATACACATATTCATATATACATTTAAATAAATATATTCATATATATATATATATATTATATACATAAATATATATATGTATACATGCATACATATACATATCTATACATATATATATTTACAATTACATATAAATAAATATATATAATATAAAAAAATATATATATATATATATATATATATATATATATATATATATGTATATATATATATATATAATGTGTGTGTGTACATACAGTGTAACAAGTTTGTAACGGAATCAGATCTCATATGTAGACTATGCACAGAAGATTGCGGGTGAATAAAGCTCATTACCATTAGTCTTTCAATGTTGAATATGCGTGCCAGGTACTTGTTTTGCAAGGAAAGTTCGTGTTAGCTGGTTACTCATTGGATTAAGATGAGTGATGGCTATGGTAAACTTCTCAGACATAAGTTCTCGGTAAAATGACTCGATTTTACTTCATGAAGTGTTTTTAAGTGGTACTGTAACATTAAGTATCTCCTTCGAAGAGTTTTGTTCCTTTATCTTGTTAGAGTCGTGTCAAAACTTTTGTTTTTGCGCTATGAACTTTATTTCCTATTAATATGGCAGACTTGCGAGGTAGATTTTGGTAATGATCTCTCTCTCTCTCTCTCTCTCTCTCTCTCTCTCTCTCTCTCTCTCTCTCTCTCTCTCTCTCTCTCTCTCTCTCTCTCTCGTAACTGTAGCTTCTCTTTGTTTAAGGATATTATTCCACAGTGTTTAATTTTTGTATTTTCAGTAAAAGTAGTATGCTTAGTTTTAGCCTTGATTCCAAGCTCTATTGTTTGCATTTCATAAATGTAAAATCTGCCAATAAACCATTTGTTGTTGGAACGACCTATATCTATAAAAGTATTGGTGTCAATACAAAATTCATGGAATGTTTTGTTTTGCTATTGTTACCTCCGAAAAACTCATCATGTTTTCGTTATCTTTTGTTTATTATTTTTTTGTTAGCATGACCCCGACTAACTTCTCTACATGACAATTGCCATTATACTTTAGTCATTACAAAAGTATAAATAACTCCGTTAAATTTCTGTATAAAAGATGTTTTTGTGAAACACGTGTGAGAGCCGACGGCAGCTATTCTTGGTATGAAGGTCATGGTCAAGGTCACTGAACTTGGTATCATCTTAAAAAGCTTCGTTAGTGAAGGACGCTTGCCGTGTAATAAGTCTGTGTCTTGTAGCTCAAAGGTCATGGCCAAGGTTAAAGTCTTGAAGATCTGTAGAGTTTGTAACCATCATTTTACATTTTGGGAAAATCCTTATTTAACTAGGTCGTTCTAGGTCACTTGGGCCATATAGGACAGACAAACAGACAGATGGAAAAATTATTGTCCCTCGGCTTTCTTGGGAAGGGACCTAACATTCTAATATTACCAAAAGTAGCAGGAGAAGAAGTGTTGGCAGTAGTGGACGTCTCTCAGGTGATATTTATTTATTCTCTCTCTCTCTCTCTCTCTCTCTCTCTCTCTCTCTCTCTCTCTCTCTCTCTCTCTCTCTCTCTCTCTCTCTCTCTCTTTATACGATGTCATCAAAGCGAATCCTTCACAGATGGGGCTCTTTAAGCATGGAATATAAAAGAAAGCCTCTGGAATCAAGCTTGAGAGAGAGAGAGAGAGAGAGAGAGAGAGAGAGAGAGAGAGAGAGAGAGAGAGAGAGAGAGCCTCACACAACAAAGGAAGCGTTCGCCAGCCAGCATTGGGAAAGGTTAGAAGGGACGAACTCAAAATAGCCATAAATTAACCGGGTCTCTCTCTATCGCTGTTGCTCGCGGAAAATAAAAAAAAGTTCGGGAAGAGAGGGAGAGAGTGAGAGTGGAAAGCGACAACATTGATGAAAGACGTGCGAAGAGGAGGGGGTGTTTGGTGGGGGGAGAAGAAAGGTCAGAGGTCACAGAGAGAGAGAGAGAGAGAGAGAGAGAGAGACGGTGAGGGGAAGGAAAGGGGAGAGGAGGAGGGGGAAAAGAGCTTTTAGGAAAGGATAGCAAGGGGGAAGGGGTGTGGGGAGAGGGGGCGTGTTTTGGGGATCTGGAAGGGTGGGGGGCGAGGGGGTGAGAGAAGGCGAAGAAGGATTTACATAACCTTCCTATACATGGCGCGTCGTTGCCAGCAGTTGAGGGCGCTTTGAAACTGGAAATTCTTGATGGTTATGAAAGTCATACGGGAGGGTATTTATGCCAGAAACGGTAGACTGGGGTATGAAAGCACGCTAAGTGGGTATGTATGTCAAAAAAGAGCTGGAAGGAGTATTTGGTAAAGTGAGAAACCAACCTATGAACTTTGTGGCGTCCTCTTATTAGTATCAACACCTGAGAATCTAAGCTCAAGTGATTCGTTGATTTGGTTTTACGAAGTTTAGGCCAGGCCAAGCACTGACATTCAGTACTTTGGACAGTGAAAGAAGGGAGTTTGAGTGGTTGGACAGCAAGGTAAAGAGTTCTAGAAAATAAGGAGATAAAGTACAAGGATTTCAAAGTGGAGCCAGGAGAAACCCCCCACTTACAAGTAGTAGTTAGAGAGGTTGGACAGTCAAGACTAATGAAAGAAAGCGTGAATGGCTAAAAAGTGGGTGCAGCTAGGGACTGAAGGGACGCTGCAAACACCCTTTAGTAATGTCTACAGTGCACCACCTGAGTTGCACGGATGGCACAACTCTCCTGCGGCGTGAAGTGATTAGTAATTGGTCTAAATGAAAGATCACAGATTTGAGATACAAAAGGATTTGGGATTATAAGTAAAATCTGCCAAACCTCCAAGGCTATATAGAGCCTTACTTTTTTCAAGGTCAAAGTGGTTTATCTCCTCTAAACTGACTAAAAAATAGTAATGGTAAATTTGAACATTATTATTATTATTATTATTATTATTATTATTATTATTATTATTATTATTTATTATTATTATTATTATTATTACTTTCTCGTTAGAATTACGCATTAGTGAAAGTTGTATTTTCCCAAATTATCGCTGAACTCAACATTTTATTGATAAATGTCATATTTTCATTATTCGTTCCATAAAAATTTATGAGAAAATTATTTGCTGCCAAAAGCGATTTGTACCAAATAATGAGACCAGATCAGGTGAATGATTAAAACTTTCATTCTCTCTCTCTCTCTCTCTCTCTCTCTCTCTCTCTCTCTCTCTCTCTCTCTGAGTCAAGATTATGTGAATGATGAAAACTGCGTGTGCATGCGCGTGTGTGTGTGTGTGTGTGTGTGTGTGTGTGTGTGTGTGTGTGTGACACAAACAAACTCACTCCGCTGAGGGCAATGTCAGTTTTACAATTGTAAAACGTGACTTAAAGGGAAAAGCATTTTTAATTTATCACAGTATTAAATCCTAGAGACTTAATAAGACATTTTTATTATTTTTTTAAGAACAATTAAATAAATAAAACTATATCAAGTTCATCAATCTCATTTTTCCCAAAGGTAGGCAAATAGTCTACCTTGAAATTCAAACCATCTACAGCAGTAGATTCTCTCTCTCTCTCTCTCTCTCTCTCTCTCTCTCTCTCTCTCTCTCTCTCTCTCTCAATAGGGAATTGCTAGCTGGTGAATACTGATATATTTGTGACTTGATATCCATCCTCCTTGTGTGCGATCGGAAGGCGAAAGAAAGAAAGAAATAAAGAAGGAAGGAAGGAGGGAGGAAAGCGAGGATGAGAGAAAGAACGGGAGGGAGAAAGAGAAAGGAAGAAAGAAAGCAAAGAAGAAAGAAAGGAAGAAAGAAAGAGATAGATAGAAAGAAAGAAATGAAGAAAGAAAGAAAGAAAGATAGATAGAAAGAAAGAAAGGAAGAAAGAGAAAAGAAAGAAAGAAAGAAAGATAGAAAGAAAGAAAGGAAGAAAGAAAGATAGAAAGAAAGATAGATAGATAGATAGATAGATAGATAGATAGATAGATAGATAGATAGATAGAAAGAAAGAAAGAAAGAAAGGAAGAAAGAAAGAAAGAGAGATAGAAAGAAAGAAAGGAGGAAAGAGAGATAGAAAGAAAGAAAGAAAGATAGATAGATAGATAGATAGAAAGGAAGAAAGAGAGATAGAAAGAAAGAAAGGAAGAAAGAGAGATAGAAAGAAAGAAAGGAAGAAGAGATAGAAAGAAAGAAAGAAAGATAGATAGATAGATAGATAGATAGATAGATAGAAAGGAAGAAAGAGAGATAGAAAGAAAGAAAGGAAGAAAGAGATAGAAAGAAAGAAAGGAGGAAAGAGAGATAGAAAGAAAGAAAGAAAGATAGATAGATAGATAGAAAGGAAGAAAGAGAGATAGAAAGAAAGAAAGGAAGAAAGAGAGATAGAAAGAAAGAAAGGAAGAAGGAGAGATAGAAAGAAAGAAAGGAAGCGGCATGAGGCCGGATTTCAGAAACTCGCCGGAACGGCCTTGTTTGCCTTCAGAACCGAGGCCCATCCACTCCTTTGTTTGGTCAAGGTTCCTGGCGGCTATTTGCGAAGGAGGAAGTGAGAGAGAGAGAGAGAGAGGTAGAAGTCGCTGGCTGACGGGAAGGGGTTTAGGAGGGAGGGGGATGGAGGAAAATGCAAGAAGAGAGAGTGCGAGAGGAAAATGTGGAATCAGGAAATGCGGAATTATGAGGCACAGGAAGGAACGGAGACTAAGAGAGAGCATATTTGATCTGGAAGAGTGATAATAAAAGTTTGATTTAGCAAAGTAAAAGAAAGGTAAAGAGAAACGGCAAGTGAATAAATGAAAAGACATTTATTTGGCAGGTAATACGTACAAAATACACAATCTATTTATAACCTTGAATAAATGAAAAGGCTTATTTATGTGGCAAGTAATCTATACGAAATACACAATTTATCTATAAACTTGCGACCAGAAGATTATTTTATGACACTTCCTCCATTAAATAGATGTAATGTCACATCACTAAGATTAAAAAAAAACAGTCAATTCTTATCATCTACTTCAGGTTACAGGTTTCATGAATATTCAGGCATTTGCTCATGAGTTCATAACTATGTAATGTAGGACGCAGCGCTAAGCATCCTTTTAATGCAAAGGGTAGCGTTGAAGATTTAAACAAGTGCTTTGTGAAGGATGACCTGAGAAGCTGACCCTTTGGGATTAATAGGGTCAGTTGGATATTGTAGTTTCCAAATGAGGGAAAATCAGGATAGTTGAGGTTACTGTTGATGTAAGACCATTTGAAACTTGTTAATCGTCTGTAGAACGCCCTGTGAGAAAGTGAAAATTATAATTATAATATATACATATTGGTGCATGTAAGTGGTTTCATTTTTGCATAATTATGCACGTATGTTTTCACGCCGTTCATTGCTGAGTAGCCACTGTTATTAAGAGCAAAACAAATGTTTCCCTTTATGTAAAATTATAGATAAGCAAATGAGCAATTCGTATCATTTCCACTAGAGTAGCATTCAGCATTACATTTATATTTATAAACTGTCACATCAACACTGCCCGACTGAAATATCAATTTCCTTTTTTCCCCTTTCATCTCGTTCTTAACCGTCAGCAAGCTTCTTCCTTCTTAGATTTCCGTCCAAGTTAATCTAGATGTTTTATTTTAGCATTCTTGTTAGTTGCTGTCGACAAGGATACCCTCCTTTGCCGCACGTGAATGTTTTTTCCTTCTTTCATTTTTATTTCTTCTCTGAAGTTCTTCCTTTTGGCGGTGTTACCATGGAAACATAACTGACGGCTCCTAGCTCTGCCAGCAAGGCTGATTTTGCTTAGTAACAAGGCCAGATGCTCTTTTTTGGAGAAGTTCCTGGCCTTTGGTTATTCCTTACACGTCTGTGACTTACATTATGACTGAAATTCTCTTTGTTTTGTTGCTTAAAAGGTCAAAGGAATTTGCATTGACTTAGGATGTTTATAGCAGTCATATCAGATTTTCAGTTATTTAATGATATAAATATCTGAAATTATAGGTAATTATGACTAAAATTCTCTTCATTTGTTGTAGAAAGGTCAAAGGAATTTACATTGACTTAGGATGTTTGTATAACTTCATGTTTGTATTACTTATAGCAGTATTATACAATTTGTAACTGTTAACGCAATGTAAGTGACTGAAATCAATTTTTTTTATTGTTGAACAATCTAAGTGACTGAAATTATTGTGAATCAAACTCTCTTCATTTGTTGCACTGTAAAAACGTATAATGAATACGCATTGACGTAATAAGTTTGCATAACTTATGGCAGTGATATTATAGATTATTTCACAATGTTTAACGATCTAAGTGACTGAAATTATAAGTATTATGACTGCAATACTCTTCATTCATGCTAAAAAGGTCTAATAACTTACAAATGGTATTATCAAATTTTGTTAACTATGTTCAGCAATCTAAGCGACTGAAATTATAAGTTGTTATGACTGAAACTCTCTTCATTTGATGCTAAAAAGTTCAAAGGAATTTGCCTCGTCTTAGAGAGTTTATAGTAGTGATATTATCAGTTTTTTCATTGTTTAACAATCAAAGTGACTGAAATTATAAGTTATTATGGATGAAACTCTTTTCATTTTTTGCAATAAAGTATAAGGTATTTTCATCGACTTAGGAAGTTATTAAATTGTAGCAGTGATATTATAAGTTTTGTAATTGTTTAACAATCAGATTGACTGAAATTGTAAGTTACAATGACTGAAATTATATTTTTTTTTCTAAAAAGGTCTAATGAATACGTCTCGACTTAGGATGTTTATCTAACTTACAGCAGTAATATTATATAAATTTTATGACTTTTAACACAATGTCAGTGACTGAAATCAATTTTGTAATTGCTTAACAATCAAAGTGACTGGAATTACAGGTTCTTATGAATGAAATTCTCTTTATTTGTTGCTAAAAAGGTCTGATCAATTCGTGTCGACTTAGGAAGTTTGTATAAATTATATATAAATTTTTTAATTGTTTAACAAAATAAGTGACTGAAATTATAAGTTATTATAACTGAAATTCTCTTCATTTGTTGCTAAAAGGTCTAATGATATAGATACGCATCGACATCGGAACTTTGTATAACTTATATAGTTATAATATTATCGATTTTTTAATTGTTTAACAATCAAAGTGAATGAAATTCTCTTCATTTGTTGCTCAAGAGATCTAATAATAAATATAGATACGCATCGTCATAGGAAGTTTGTATAACTTGTTAGAGTGATATTATAATTTTTTAATTGTTGAACAATCTAAATGACTGAAATTGCAAATTAGTTTCAAGAGAAAACTCAAGTGAATTTTTTTTAACATCTCGCATATATAGGTGATAGCTGATTTCTCGCATATATAGGTGATAGCTGATTTCTGTTTAATGATTTTATCTTTATATTGTATTCTCTCGTTGCATGTCCTGTTCTCCTTTTAATGTACATTTTCCGTTGTGCTTTGAAATTTGAACGATTCTTTATGAGAATTAAAGAAAAAAATATGATTTCACTTGAAAGTTTTAAGAGATTGATCTAAAAATATATGTTTTTAACCACATCTTTCCATCGATATCAACGTTCACGGAAACTTTAAAAGTAATGAAGCCTTGTTTTTAAAAAATTTTTTTATAAAGTCAGCCATCGGATAATTGAAAATAGGCCTATCTTTCATTAGCGGGGAGAGAGAGAGAGAGGGTCTTGCATATAATTCCAACCTCTGAGGGGAGAGAGAGAGAGAGAGAAGAAAGAGAGGGTCTTGCATATAAATCCTAGCTCTGAGAGAGAGAGAGAGAGAGAGAATGCAGAAATAGTTCGGACCCAGATTACTGTAGCATTTCGGGTTTTTCACATTTAAATAAACTTAATTACGTATAGTCAGGAAAGTTCTGTTACTATTCTAAGTGAATAATTATCCCAATGAACCGCTAATGAGAACACATTTATCATTGTTTTTACTTCTTTTTGCCCTAATTTTTCTATTTTGTTTTATTTCAAAATTTTTAGGTCATATTTGATATGTTACTTACCTACGAAAATTATACTAATTTGCATTACTTCTTTTTGTCTTATTTTTCTATTTCTTTTTGTTTTATTTCAAAATTTTAGGTCATATTTGATATGTCACTCATTTACGAAAAATTATACTAATTTGTATTACTTCTTTTTGTCGTATATTTTTTTAATCCTTTTGTTTTATTTCAAAATTTTAGGTCACATTTGATATGCTACCTACAAAAAAAATTAACTAATTTGTATATATTTGCTCCGTTCTTGCTCATATTAATATCAAGTTTATTTATGAATAATGAGATTGATACAATAATAGATTTACTAATAAGATTGATACTAAATATATCCATTTCAGTAAGAAGTATTTACATTATTTTATAAGTACGATTTTATATATAATATATATATTATATTTTTATAAGTAAAATTATTTATATATATATATGTGTGTGGGTCTCTCTCTCTCTCTCTCTCTCTCTCTCTCTCTCTCTCTCTCTCTCTCTCTGTACTTCCCAGAGTCACATTAGACTCAGAACTTATTATCTAATACATATAACGAACTTAGTCCATGTTACATCTCACAAGATAAAAAGAAAGTACTTTTTACTGAGTAAGGAAAAAGGTTTTTTTTTTTTTTTTTTGCAAAATTCGAGCGAAAAGTTATTTCATTAGGCTGCACGAAAACTACTTTGATATTGTAAGAGGAAAATCCTGTAAAATGAAGAGAAGATTTTTTTTTTTTTTTTTTCTTTACGAGGTCTGAGGTAAGAATTCCGTGGGAGGAATTTTGTTCTTTGTGGAAGGGAAACGTCTTTGTCGCTCTGAGGAAACTTCATTTGACAACTTTGCAGTCTGATTATGTACTTTGATATTTTTTTAGCTCTCTCTCTCTCTCTCTTTCTCTCTCCTTTGACCTTACTCTCTCTAGCAAGAGGTCTTTGTTACTTTGTGAGGTCTTTGTTCTCTCTTCTTCTCTCTCTCTCTCTCTCTCTCTCTCTCTCTCTCTCTCTCTCTCTCTCTCTCTCTCTCTCTCTGTTTCACTAGCAAGAGATCTTTGTAATTGTGTTTGGTTTGCCTCCTCTCTCTCTCTCTCTCTCTCTCTCTCTCTCTCTCTCTCTCTCTCTCTCTCTCTCTCTGTCTCCCCACTAGCAAGAGATCTTTGTAATTGTGCTTGGTTAGCCGCCTTCTACTCCTACTCCTCTTCACCCTTCTCTTCTCTCTCTCTCTCTCTCTCTCTGTCTCTCTCTCTCTCTCTCTCTCTCTCTCTCTCTCTCTCCTGGGTGCGTACGTCCCCTTAGACACCCCGTGACCTCGTTGACCTGATTCACGAAATTTAGGGACCTGTTGGTCTGCCGACTGGCTGGAGCCAATCGTCTCTCTCTCTCTCTCTCTCTCTCTCTCTCTCTCTCTCTCTCTCTCTCTCTCTCTCTCTCTGTAGCTACACTTATGATGCATATGGACGTGAAGATACTGCATTCAATAGAGATTATTAGATTACTTAGTATTTCATGTTAAAAGGCAGCATGTTTCATGTTTGGTTACTGAAGGCGAAAATTTCACCTTGTTACTAGACAGACAGACATGTACACACACACACACACACACACACACACACACACACACACACACACACACACACACATATATATATATATATATATATATATATATATATATATATATATATATATATATATATATATATATATATTGATCACGTGTTTATATATGTATAATAAATTTATGATATATATACATATATATATTGATCACGTGTTTCACGTAAATAAATTTATGTCTCAAATGGATGACTCAAATGAATGACTCATGTGAGTCATCTAGTAGCGCCCTGGCCTTTCATTTGAGAGACTGCGGTTCGATCCTGATATGAGTCATAAATTTGTATATATATATATATATATATATATATATATATATATATATATATATATATATATATATATATATATATATATATATATATATATATATATATATATATATATATACATATATGTGTGTGTACATATGTACAGTATATGTATATATGTTTGTATGTGTGCTCATGCATCGTAGGCCAACTTACCAGGATAAAAATCCATGTAAACTTAGCATCTGACTGTAAAATATAGGATGAGATAGATTGGATTCTTCGTAGTAAATGCTGAGTGCTCCATTTACCTAAAAGGTTACTTCTGTCCGATGAAATCTGTGGATAGTACCTTTCCCATATAGGAGATGAGTTTTCTGGTAGAAATGTGTCTCTACGTTATGAAACAGCCGTAAGTGTAATGAATTTTCTCTCAAAGGCTAGGCATTCTGTGTACTGGGACTTGTTATGGGTAACTTACCTATATCTTTTTATCTATTTTAGTTATTTATTTTTTTTTATTTTTTCCTTGATATTTACGTTATCTTATGTTGTTTCTTTATTATGTTTATTTTCTAAGTTATTTATTTTTTATCTTTTTTTTAGTATTTATGGTACTGTATGTTGTTTCTTTACTATTGTTTGTTTTCTATCTTATTTTTCTTTATATTTATATTTTGCCCTTGTAGAAGTTTTTATTATTTTGAGGTAAAAGCTCATTTTAGGATATAGCCTGTGATATTGCAGAATCTTAATATCAGTTATGTTTTTTTTTTTTTTTTTGTCTTGATTAAAGAAGAAGGAATATTCCTTGTAGTCCTTAAGTTATACTTTATGGAAAAGCTTTTATTTTTTGTGTGTGTGATCTTCTTATACATTCTCGTGCAAACAAAAGCTTATGGAACAATAACCTTTTATTTGTTCTTCATGGCCGAGCAGCTATAATTCTTTACCCTCCCTTAATGACGTTTTTAGTCTTACGCTTTCTGTAACTTAGCCATCCGCTAAATATTCTATATGTCAAGAAGTTACCAAGAAATATCCTAGCAAGCTTTCCCAAGCTTAGTTTTCTTCAGAAGTTTCCTGTCAAGCTTTGATCCCCTCCTTGCGCCATCCAACCCCATTTATTAGGTTTTTTTAGAATTGTGCATTTAAACTCGGCTTTACTTTATTTCAGAAAAAGTTTTCGTACAAACTGGTCCATTCACTTTGTTGCATAAGGTATTGGTTTTATTTTGAAGTTTTTTCGCACCAAACTTTTTGAGCTTTTGTTTCAAAAGCTTCGCTTTGTAGGCATTTCTGTATTTTCTCTATTGCAAGACTTTTTCATCGTGACTTATAAAAACTTCCATGCAGTGTTATCTCATAATCCGACGAAGCCTTCGGATATGTTCGTATTTTGGAGTTGATACCTCATTCCTGGTATCTCCTTCATTAGACCACACACTGTTTCAGTGTATTGCAATGTAGGTCATTCTGATTGTTATGTTTTGTAACAATTGCTTTCTCCTCTCTTATCGATTTTGTTCAGGGTCTTGTGGCTATTTCCTTCTTAAAGCAAAGTGCACTTAATAATAATTCCATTTTGCAGGGCAATGTCACCGGATGTGCAGCTGACGCATTTAAAGTAATTTACTGCAAAAGTTTTATCTGGTTCAAGATGAGTTTAAGTTGATTTCTATAATGTCTGAAATCAGCTCTGACTAAGTCAGTGGTGATAGTCTTTTGGAATTTTAGATAATCCTTCCAAATTTACGTTATATTTAAGTTTATTTTTTTTAGAATTTATTCTGATTAGGCTTTTATATATATTATATATATATATATATATATATATATATATATATATATATATATATATATATATATCAAATACGTATGTATATATACATTTAAGTATATAAATACATATATATATATATATGTATGTATATATATATATATATATATTATATATAATAATAATATATATACTTAAATGTATATTTATACTGTACATACGTTTTAGATATATATAAATATATAAATCTCTCTCTCTCTCTCTCTCTCTCTCTCTCTCTCTATATATATATATATATATATCTATATATATATATCTATATATATATATATATATATATATATATATATATATATATATATATATATATATATATATATGTGTGTGTATATATACGTTTGTATATGTATATATACTGTAGTATATATACATACACACACATACATATATATATATATATATATATGTATTTATATATATTAAATATATATATATATATATATATATATTGATATATATTTATATATAGTATAAATATATATACATACAGTATATATATGTATTTATATACTTAAACGTATATATACATACGTATTTGATATATATTAATATATAGGTAATTATACATACATATATATATATATATATATATATATATATAAATATATATAAACATACAAACACACACACACACACACACACACATATATACATATACATATATATATATATATATATATATATATATATATATATATATATATATATATATATATATATATAAAAGCGAATCCCATAGGAAAATGACAGGCAGAAGTTCAGTACCAGGCGCTTTCACGTTTATTAACGCATCGTGTGGGCTAAAAAAAAAAAAAAAATTTTGTGCGCACACGATGCGTTAATAAACGTGAAAGCGCTTGGTACTGAACGTCTGCCTGTCAATTTCCTGTGGGATTCGCTTATACACTGAAGTCACGCACATCTACTGTGATTTTTAAGCATATATATGTGTGTGTATGTATATATATATATATATATATATATATATATATATATATATATATATATATATATATATATATATATATATATATATATATATATATATATATATATATATATATATATATATATATATATATGTGTATAGAGTCATAGATAGATGATCTCATATTGCCCCTATCATTCTCCGTTATAAAGTCTCGTGGGAGCCCCTACCTTCCAGCAGTGTATTTGCCCTTTCACCTATAGCCTGTTCTTATTCATTTTATCGCGAGTTCACTGAGAAGAACCGAAGAATAGAACGAGAGAGCGATACGGACATTCCTTCTCTTTTGTTTACTAAAGGTTAAGGGTTGCAGGTACGATACTCATTGTGGGAAACTGAAGAGAGCCGTACGGGAAGGAAGGAATGGAGCAGTGTAATTGGAAAGTTGAATGGAATGGAACTGTGTTATAATTTTGAGAAATGTGTGGAGTAATAGTTAGCGTTTATATATATATATATATATATATATATATATATATATATATATATATATATATATATATATATATGTATATATATGTGTGTGTGTGTATATATATGTATATATATACTCATATCTGTGTATGTATATGTATATATATTTTCATATATATACACATACATATATATGCATATATATTAATTTAACAGTTCTGCTTATAACTTTCGATTATTAGTCCAGGAGGTAGGAGGATTGTCATGTATACTTTCCTTTGTGCGTAAGTTATTCTCTAGGTAAAGGGAATTCGATGTTAATGGAGTTATTTTGTCTTAATATTTTATTATGCATATATGTATATATATATATTGGCTTAATATTTGATTATACATATACATAATGTATATATATATGTGTGTGTGTGTGTGTGTGTGTGCAAGCACTGTCAAATAACTCACCGTCAATAGTATAAATCATTTCCCTTGCTCTGGGATAAACAGCTGCCTAAGCGCAGGACGAGCTAGAGAGTGTTTGGCGAGAAAGACCATGAATAATAATAATGGTTCCTTATGCCAACGACCTCTTCGGGAGCGCTGTATGCAATTCCGAGGATGAAATAAGAATAAGAGCATAGTTACGACTGCATTGCAGAGCGGAACGCCACTCCTGCAGGCGCCGAAGAAGGAAGAGGAAGGAAGGGAACGAGAGATAATAAGAACAAATGTCAGGAGGGCATGTTGAGGAATCTCTCTCTCTCTCTCTCTCTCTCTCTCTCTCTCTCTCTCTCTCTCTCTCTCTCTCTCTCTCTCTCACACACACACACACACAAAACACATAGACATACACAAAGGATAACTTCCATGGTATATGCGTATGGTTTGTTGAAGTTGCAACTGTTGTAGTTGTTCTTGTTATGTGTTAACGTTGAGACAAATTTTTGGCGTCAGAGTATCTGAATTGTGAAACAGATTTTTCGCACAGTTCACCTTTAATGGTGCTTGATAAGCTAATGAGTTGGAATGAAGGCCACCGACCTAAATTTGAGTAAATAATAGTATCAGCAGAATGATGTGATTTTTGCGACCTTACCCAATAAAAGTGTAAACATTGGAAGTTGTAGTAAATATTTAGAAGTCAAGTTGCAGTTGGCTGTCCAGGGTAACCTTTTAATTGCATTTTGTTTTGTATAGGTGAGTGACTGTAAAATGCTAAATCCTCTGACCAGTTTTTCGATGTAGACTGTATTTCAAAGAGACAAAATTGGTTTTACAATGAAATCTGATTGTCTCGGAAAGTCAAAGGAATATGATTAACCTTTTATTTATTTATTTTTTTGCCCGAAAGGGAAAGATCATTTTTATGCAGAGTACTGATCAGTCAACAGGCTTTTATGAAGTTCCACTTTGTTTAGTATGCTGACCATCAAGTTCTTATATGAATATTAACCGAAGACTAGCATATTCAAGCTGGTCAGTCAGCAGGCTTTTATTAACCTATACTGCTTGGTCTGCTGACCATCAGTTCAAGTTTGAAGTTGTTTTGAAATGAATATTAATTGAAAATTATCATAGTCATGCTGGTCAGTGAACAGGTTTTTAAGTTCTACTTTTTTTTATTATCCTGATCATCAAGTTCAAGTTTGAAACCTGTTTTGAAATAAACATCAACTGAAGCGTAGCATATTCAAGCTGGTCAGTCAACACTCTTTCATTATGTTCTACTTTGTTTAGTTTGCTGACCATCAAGTTAAAGTTTTAAACCTATTTTGAAATGAACATCAAATGAAGACTAGCATTATTCAAGCTGGTCAGTAACAGGATTTTATTAAGTTCTATTTTTTTAGTATGTTAGCCATCAGTTCAAGTTTTTAACCTGTTTTGAAGTGAATATTAATTGAAGACCAGCATTATTCAAGTTGGTAAGTCACCAGGCTTCTATTAAGTTCTACTTATTTTTATTATGTTGAACCTCAGTTCAGTTTTAAAACCCTGTTTTGAGATGAATATCAACTGACGATTAGCATTTCCCTTTATCAGATCGCAATTGCCATCGAAAGCAAATCGAAAGCCCCTGTAAATGGTGCAATTTAGTTTTGCCATTGGTCGTCAGCGCTGCTGAGTGAGACACAACTGTGTAATCTCAGCCGTATAAAACATCGTATAATCTGAGACGTATAAAACAGCCCGATAATCTCAGCCGTATAAAACATCGTATAATCTCAGACGTATAAAACAGCCCTATAATCTCAGCCGTATAAAACAGCCCTATAATTTCAGCCGTATATATATATAAAACAGCCCTATAGTCTCAGTCGTATAAAACAGCCCTATAATCTCAGCCGTATAAAACAGCCCTATAATCTCAGCCGTATAAAACAGCCCTATAATTTCAGCCGTATAAAACATCGTATAATCTCAGACGTATAAAACAACCTCTTAGTCTCAGTCGTATAAAACAGCTCTATAATCTCAGCCGTATAAAACAGCCTTATAATCTCAGCTGTATACAATAGCCGTATAATCTCAGCTGTATACAACAGCCGTATAATCTCAGCTGTATACAACAGCCGTATAATCTCAGCTGTATAAAACAACCGCATAATCTCAGCAGTATAAAAACAGCCCTATAATCTCAGCAGTATAAAAACAGCCGTATAAACCACCCATGTAAACTCAGCCGTATAAAAACAGCCATATAATCTCAGCCGTATAAAACCCCTATAATTTCAGACGTGTAAAAAAGCCATATAATCTCAGTCATATAAAACAGCCGTATAATCTCAGCCTTATAGTCTTAGCCGCATAATCTCAGCCATACAAAACATCCATATAATCTCACCCGTATAAAACAGCCATATAATCTCAGCCGTATAAAACAGCCATATAATCTCAGCCGTTTAAAAACAGCCATATAAAAACAGCCCTCTAATCTCAGCCTAATAATCTCAGCCATATACAACAGCTGTATAATCTCAGCCATATAAAACAGCCATATAATCTCAGCTGTATAAAAAACAGCCGTATACTCTCAGCCATATAAAAACAGCCGTATAATCTCAGCCGTGTAATCTCTGTCATACGGAACAGCCATATAATCTCAGCTGTATAAAAACAGCCGTATAACCTCAGCCATGTAATCTCAGCGGTATAATCTCTCAGTCGTATAATCTTAGCTGTATCAATCAGCTGTATAAAAACAGCCATATAATTTCAGTCGTATGAAACAGCCGTATAATCTCAGCAGTATAAAACAGCCATATAATCTCAGTCGTATAAAACACCAGTGTAAAGCAGCCGTGTAAAACAACCGTATAAAACGGCCGTATAGAAATAGCCGTATACTCTTAGTTGTATTTGGGATTAGCGCCCACGTCGCAGAGTTCCTGTAAAACCCAGAAGCCCCGAGATTCAATCTGACGTAAATGAGACGGTTTGCGATTGGCTGCCAAATTAATTTGACCTCTTAAATTCGAAGCTGTAATCCTGTAATACTCGTGGACCATCCACCCGCTCCCCCCCCTCCCCACAACTCCTAAATCGAGTATCGAGTGTCCTTTACCAAACGGCGTCCGTATTTTAAAGGGGCGTGAGTGGTGAAAAGGACAGGTAGGTTATCCAAGTTAATCTCTGACTTAACTCTGATCATCCTTTGTACTGTTCTGTTTCTTTATGAGTAAATGTTTTGAGGGCCTTACCTCTCTCTCTCTCTCTCTCTCTCTCTCTCTCTCTCTCTCTCTCTCTCTCTCTCATATATATATATATATATATATATATATATATATATATATATATATATATATATATATATATATATATATATGTGTGTGTGTGTGTGTGTGTTGTTGTTTGTGTGTGTATAAAATACAAATGTATGTGTGTGTTGAGAGTGAGACTGTCTATATTTATATTTATTATATATATATATATATATATATATATATATATATATATATATATATATATATATATATATATATATATATATATATAAGCGATTGCGTTGTTGTTATAGGGTTGAAAACATTCGTTCACGCACGGAGAGACGTTCACACAAACACACACACAAACTTATAGTGATGGCAATTTGTTATAGTGCCGACTGCTCAAAGCTGAACATCTTTCAGCCTGCGACTGAACAAAACGACTTTTGGGGGGAATTTTACAATACTTAAGGAGGTTCTTGTATCAAGATCCTTCAGTGGTGGGGCTGAGTAAAAGGAATTCACGTCTGAAAAGGATACCGGTGCCTAGGAAGCTTAGTAATAATAGGATCATATGTGGGCGCCAGTTGAGCTAAATCTGGATCACTTGCTTTGTCATCATCTGTAAGCAAGACTTAGGGGTTAGGTGAAAGGCTGAAGACTTTATTCCTTATAGAGGAATATGTATTTATTTTTATCTTTATTAATTTATTGATTTCTTGTTTTAATAACTGAGATCTCTTTCTGTATTTCCCTTTACCTTCTCTTCCTAATGAACACCATATTCTTCGGAAGCTTGAATTTCAAGTCAGTGGCCCCTGTGGCGGGCTTGTTCCATATGAATAGGGTTCTTCATCTTCTGAATAATAATGATAAACAATATCGCTTTTGTGGAACATAATGAGTAGCTTTACTGACCTTTTTGGTTGCTGTATTGTAGAGAATAACTTTAAAAATCGTAAATCGCCTTCGGGAGAAATGTTATATAAAACTGTTAATGGTTTTCCGACGACTTATCTTTGGTGCAAGTGCTGATTCTCTTAGAAAATAAGTAAAACATTGAGGGACTGGTAGACAAAATCAGGTCTAATATTGGACGAATTTGACTGTATTCAAACATATCTGGGAGTTTTATCAAGCTGTTAGGTTTAATCTCTAAAAATCAGGCAACGTTAGAAATGGATGACATAAAAGAGGTTTTCGTGATTTAAAGTGTTTTGAAGAAGCTACTTAAACAAATGTACAAACAAATATTTGGCGGAAAAATCTTATTTTACATTTTGAAACAAAATATCTCGGATATTCTAAAATGTTAGTTTATAGTAGATATAAATGGTTGTTCATCTTTGTCCATTTAGTTTACCATGGCCATTCAACAAATTAATTTATCGTGACGTTTTCCAGAATGTAAATACATTTACAAGGCACGTAAAAGCCTCGCTGTCTCGTGATTCATTTAAACTTGTGTATTCAACAACAGGCCATTGGGCGCTGACCCAAAAAAGGTATTTCTCTCTCTCTCTCTCTCTCTCTCTCTCTCTCTCTCTCTCTCTCTCTCTCTCTCTTCTTCCTTCTTTTACTAGAAAATTGAAGTGATCAGACTCATTCTTACGTCATATCAAACAATTACGCAATTGCTATCTGCATAATTCTTGTTTTCGTTTTTGTGCAATAGAATATTCAGTATGATTACTACTGTCTTATATTACTGGGCAATCATTTAGTTATGATGAAACTGTAATTTGAAGAATATATACTTACGGTCTATTTCAGCCACTAAATTAGGCCGGGAAACCCTATTACTTTTTCTCATTAAACAAACATACCCTGTTCCGTATGATACCTTTTTCCTGAACTGGATTCCATTACCAGTCTGTACTGGACCCGTATTAAACAGCCTGAGTCTCAGAGTAATAACGAAATGGACATCGCATGCGTACAGATCTCTGTAAAAATTTACTTTAGCAGATTAAACGGTTTTAATCTGATGGTTTATATATATATATATATATATATATATATATATATATATATATATATATATATATATATATGTGTGTGTGTGTGTGTGTGTGTGTGTGTATGTGTATGCATAATATATTATATATATATATATATATATATATATATATATATATATATATATATATATATATATATATATATATATATATCTGTATATATGTATATATACGTAAATATAAATATAATATTGATGCTTTTAAATGTTTTTTTAAATAAGTAGTTTCAAGGGCTTTTAGAAATTAACTTCATGCTCTTGAGTTGCAAATAGTATATTTACATAAAAATGGAAACTTATTAATAAACTTACATGGAAAATTGTACGTGATTATGAACGAGAATCGATGTCTTTGGTGTGAGTGATGCTCTAGTGTATTTTTGTAAAAACAATCAAATTACTCGTTTCTCTTGTCATCAGATTAATATTTATTAATTGGAGTGGACGTGTCAACCACTTTTTAGTTTTCTGTAAAAGAAAACTATTGTGACGCCTTTGTCTGTCCGTCCGCTCTTTTTCTGTCCGCATTTTATCTGTCCGCCCCCAGACCTTAAAAACTACTGATGCCAGAGGGCTGCAAAGTAATGCCATCATCCATCCTCCAATCATCAATCATACCAAATTTCACCCCTCTAGCCTGAGTAGTTTTTATTTTATTCAAGGTTAAAGTTTGCCATAATCATACTTCTGGCACTGCTTTAGGTATCGACAACACAGGCCACCACCGGACCGTGGCTGAGTTCCATAGGCTGAGGGTAAGAGTTTCATGGGCCGCGGCTAAGAGTTTCGTGGACCGCGGCTGAGGTGGGCCGTGACCGAGGCCACCACCAGACTGTGGCTGATTTTCATGGGCCGCGGCTAAGAGTTTCATGGGCCGCGGCTAAGAGTTTCATGGGCCGTGGCTGAAAATTTCATGCAGTATTATACGCTGTACAGAAAACTCGATTTCGGCGAAGAAACTTAGGCGCGTTTTTTACTTGTTTTTCTGGTAATAAATACATCACGGAGGGAAAATATTCGTCAGAATATCTTTACGTTAGGTAGAATAATTAATACACGTCGTAGTACACCAAACAAAACGAAGCAGTACGAAGCAATACTTTGTCATAGAAATCGTTTTCACATCACGATATTAAAAGTAATTTATTTGCAGGATAAAATGCGGCTTTTAAGTCCAATCTTGGGGGGAGGGCGGAAATTTCCTGGGGGCGGTCAAAATATCACGCAAATGCCGATTGTTCAGTGTCATGTAACAGTTTTCCTGGGGTGGTGGTGGGAGTGGGTATCAAAATATCACGCAATTACTGATTGCTCAGTGACATGTGACCCAGCATTTTCCTGGGGTGGGGAGAGGGGTGGTGGGGTCAAAATATCACGGAATTACCGATTGTTCAGTGTCATGTGACCCAGTATTTCTCCAGGGGTAAGGGGGAGGGATTGGGGAATTTCCTTAGGGTGGGGGAGGTGCAAATATCACGCAATTAATTATTGTTCAGTCATGTGATCCAGTGCTTTCCTTGGGTTGGGGGCTGGGTCAAAATACCACGCAAATACTTATTGTTCAGTGTCATGTGACGCAGAGTTTTCCTGGGGTTGGGGAGGGGGGAAGTAGGGAATTTCATGGGGGCCTGTGGTCAACATATCACGCATATAGTGATTGTTGATTTTCATGTTGTCCAGAGTTTTCCTGGGTGGGGAGAGGGGTGGGGGAGTCAAAATATCACGTAAATGCCGATTATTCAGTGTCATGTGACCCAGTGTTTTCCGGGGGCTGTAGGAGTAGGGAGTCCCCTAGGGGGAGAGGAGGATAAGAGGGGTTTAACCCCTTTATAAATGCGCGGGCGAAATCGAGTTATTACCGCTTTCCATTGTTTTTTGGATGGCAAACGCCAAATGCACTTTTAATAGGCACCGCCACCCATTGTAATGAACTGCCCGAGTTCAGTTGGAATATGCCGGCATTTTTCACAGTTAATGTCAATAATTGCTCGATTTCGTAAATCAACCGGATGGGCTTGGTATTGTGTCGAGAACTTGTTTCGCTCGTGTTGGCATTTACTACTTGTTACGGTAATGCGTTTTGTTATTTGTACACCATTTTTGAATAGACAGATCAGTGCATACATTGCCATGAAATATATATATATATATATATATATATATATATATATATATATATATATATATATATATATATATATATATATATATATATATACATATACATATACATATATATGTGTATGTAAATATGTATGATGTATTATATATATCCTCCACGCCTATCTCTTATTCTAAGCCGACTCCATTTATTTTTTCGGGATCATACTATGTTTAATGTTGTGCTGTGAGCGCCATCTTGTGGGATAATCTAACAACCTCTCCAGATATCGTTCGAGTTTTGACTAAAATTAAAAACGTTTAAAATCCATTTAATGACTCGACTCAGTTGTGATTTATTTAGTAATCGTCGCTTAAGAAAGTTGGTAATGTCGTCTATTTAAGCGGCATTAATATCACCCTCTCCACTTGTTCCTCCAAAAATTTGCGAAAGAACAGAAAAAGGAAGAAGAGTCACTCTCATAAAACTTGTTTGCGCAGCTGTATTTTGGGGCCAGTGCTTATTAGAAGATGAAGCTCAGGAAAACAGTTTTCAATTTCTCTTTTCTCCCTCCTCCTTCTCCCTTATTACCTCTCCCTCCCTTTCTTCCCACCCTTTCTTCCCTCCCTTCCTTACCTCCTTCGTTCCCACGGAATCGTTTCCTCTTGTCACATGTCATTTGAAATTCATAGTATGGCTTGTTTTCAAGAGAATTGGCCGAATAGGGTCCCCCGTCATTACACACCTCACAGGCCATCAAAAGATTCATTAAACCCCCTACTTCCCCTCCCGGCCCTCTCCGAGATTCGCAACACCATCCCCTCCCCACCCCCATTCGTTCCTTTTGCGAACGAATTCAAACCAACTTGTAATTATTATCGACGTCAGTGTTGGGTTTCGCTTGCAAGCCATTGTTGCTGTGCTCTGTGATCTCTTCTCCCCTATCCCCCTAAATCATCGGATTTTTTTTCCTCCCGCTTCTAGGGAGATTTACCCTCATGTGTTGGGAAATTTTACCCTAGCTTCTAGGGAAATTTCTCTATCATCTGCGGGAATTTTCCCTCACGTACGGGGAAATTTCTCTGGCGTCTAGGGAAATTCCCCCAAGTGCAGGGTAATTTCCCTGGTATTTAGAGAAATTTCCGTTGATTATCTAGGGAAATTGTCTCCCTGAAGGGAAATTTCCTGATGTCTAGGAAAAATTCCCTAATGTGTAGGGTATTTTCCCCTTGTCTAAGGAAATTCCCCCTCGTGTCTAGGGATATTTACCTCACGTCTAGGGAAATTTCCCCTTTGCCTCTTTGGGAGATTTCCCCCTCACATCCAGTGAATTTTCCCCATGTGTAGGGAAATTTCCCCTCATGAGGGATGAAAAGGTTTTGGCTGCCACCAGAGTCTTATTGAGTTAACTCCTTGTGGAAGTCAAATTAATACTTTCTGGCAAGGGTGTTCCCAGGGGCTCTCGATTGACCCCTCACGTGAGAGAGTAATTTACTCACAATTCCGTTTTCTTTTACACTTTAATTCCCGTTTTTCGTTGATTGTTATGAATTTTAAATATTATAATTATGTTTACGTCGATTAGGCCTATGTTTTGGTTTGATTATAGATTCTGGTGAATTGATTATAGAAAATGTTTGTTTTTTATATCAAATGCTATTCTGTTCGTTAAGAAACTATTAATAATTAACTCATGTGCGGTCATTTATGATTTTACACCAGTTCTTTATAATTAATTTCATCCGCTCCCACCTCTCTCTCTCTCTCTCTCTCTCTCTCTCTCTCTCTCTCTCTCTCTCTCTCTCTCTCTCCTCATACCGCTTTCTTCACATTGAAAGTTGTAACTGCTCTCTCTCTCTCTCTCTCTCTCTCTCTCTCTCTCTCTCTCTCTCTCTCTCTCTCTCTCTCCCCTTGCACCACTGTCCTCAAATTGAAAACAGCCTTGCAGGTATCTATCATTAATTCAAGGTACGATAAGTTGTAACTGCTCTCTCTCTCTCTCTCTCTCTCTCTCTCTCTCTCTCTCTCTCTCTCTCTCTCTCTCTCTCTCTCTCTCTCTCTATGGCAGTGTTATTCCCGTAATTGGGAGAGTCTTCTTGTATTACTGTCCTCAAATTGAAACAGCAGCACTCTCTCTCTCTCTCTCTCTCTCTCTCTCTCTCTCTCTCTCTCTCTCTCTCTCTCTCTCTCTCTCTCGTCGCTCTTATAGTCACAAATCGCATCTGAGAAACCAATTTCCCCTTTTGGTACTGTTGGGGGATTACAGAGACAAAAGTCACCTTTAATCGTCTCATGTCTTTCCCCTCCGCTCCCTGAATGCTCAGGTTCGTATGAATTCAAAAGATGAACTTAGCAATGGGTGAATTTAACGTTTAATTTTATTACTATTTTATCTAGATTTTTTTTTATCCTAAAGCCTGCATACTGAAATCTTGATAATAGCTGTTTTATTATGTTATTTTTGTTATTAAACACGATTTTTTAAAAATTTCTATAATATCGATTTTCCCAATATTGATTTAATACCTTTTGTTAGATGGTTAAGTTTTAAGTAAAGCCAGCATACTGAAATCTTATTAATAGCTTTATTTTACGTTATTTTTATTATTTAATCAGGATTTTTTATACTTTTATATAACTTTTTTCTTAATACCGAATTGATGCATTTTGTAAGATGTTTAAGAATTAAATAAAGCCTTAATATTGACATCATAGTAACAGCTGTATTTTACTTTAATTTTTATATTATTTTATGCCGATTTTGTTCATACTTCTGTAAATATCGATTTTCCCAATATTGATTTAATGCATTTTGTGGCATTTTTTAAATTTAAACAGAAACCTGCATAATGAAACAAAATAATATTGCATTTCCTTCTCGTTATTAATATCATACGTCGATTTGACTCAGATATCCAACATAACATCATTATTAATATTTTCAAGGATCCTTATACCTGTTTTTCTGAAAAACATTATTAGCTCTCTCCCTTCCATTACGCTTACTGTGGAAGGCGGAATTGAGAGGGAATTTCCATCTGTAATATATGCAAATTAAACATTCTGTTGTATTCTGTACTGAAATCCCATTAACTCTTGAGGTATACAGATATTGTCTCCCCAACATGACAGCCCTCGGAATTATTCGAATTGTCTCGTTAAAGGTAATCAGTGGAGAAGCCTTGTAAGTATACGTTTCCCCAATATCTATACTGTATATAGCTAACATGATTTAATTGTCGAGTCTTCTAGTATATTCCGTCCGGAATTATTATTATTATTATTATTATTATTATTATTATTATAATTATTATTATTATTATTATTATTATTATAAATCAATATTATTATTATTATTATTATTATTATTATTATTATTATTATTATTATTATTATTCAGAAGATGAACCCTATTCGTGTGAAGCAACCCCACGGTGCCTTTGGCTTGAAATTCAACCTTCCAAAGAATATGGCATTGTTTATAAAGAAAAAACAGAAGGTAACAAGAAATACAGAAAGAAGAGGTCAGTTATAATTGTTTTTTGTTTATTTATTTGTTCATTTATTTATTTATTTATTTATTTATTATTATTATTATTATTATTATTATTATTATTATTATTATTATTATTATTATTATTATTATTATTATTATTATTATTATTATTATTATTATTCAGAAGATAAATCCTATTCTTATGGAGCAAGCCCACCACAAGGGCCATTGGCTTGAAATTCAATCTTCCACAGAATATGGTGTTTGTTCATTTGGAAGAAGTAACAGAAGGCAATAGGAAAACGAGAAAATAAATTAACAGATTAATAGGTAAATAGGTAAAAATGTAAGTAAAGTATAAGATACATGGAGAATTACGGAAGGGTAGTAATGCGTACGACCTTTTCGGGAGATAAATGGATTAAGAGGCCAGAGACTGTTTCTGGGATTTCTCAGTCGTATTTCTGTTTCATTTAAAGTGAAGGGTGTCCAAACAGAAGATGAAGAACGCACGTATTTAAGTGCAATACTGAAAATATTAGTTGTACACTGTTCCCTTTTTGCCAGATACTCATGTAATTGTAGTAACCACAGTTCTAGTTACATGGCTTCTGACATCAGAAGTGAATTCATTCTTACTCACCTCAACAAGAACGAAATCTGTAGGATGACTGGTGCTAAACTGTTGTGCAGCAGCCGCATGTGATTCCAGCAGTATTCTAATCTCGATAGTGCTATTGCAGCTTTGCATTGTGGATGCAGAAGCTCAACAATGCACTGAATACCTAGTGAATGGTGAATTGTCTTACCAATCCCACTACAAGAGTGAGACCCCTTTTGAGTATTGAGACAAGGTTCTGGCGTAGGCCAAGGTAGTCCTGTGGGGCCTGGACGGATAGGGGCTCGGGTCAGAATAGGCAAAGCTCACCTTATAGTTCCAACTGACTTTTCACCTTTTGCTTATATTCAAGCACGTTGGGGGGGAGCATTGGGAAGGAATCTTCCTACGTGGACTGGTATTAGTCTTGAGGCATCCATTGCTTGTTTGCACAAGGGCACGGCATTTTTGAAATAATAGATTATCCTCCTTGTACGCCCAGGGACTAAAAGGTCAAGTAAGTATGGGTACAGAGATTATATCTCTGGAAATAATTTCTTGAGTTGGTACGCGATACTGAACAGACTGGAAAATAGTTGATTGCTGCAAAAGCAATAGATAAATAGTAACATGAATAAAATGGGAGATAGAGATGACGCAAAAATTGAAAAGAAAAAGTGGGGCAACACACGGAAGGATTGCCACATATCAGTGCTATTGATCACACTTCAGTGCAATAATATAGACTATTTTGTACGATTTACAGCGCATCTTCCTGTAAGATCTTAAGGCCAATAAGCATTTGAACATTACAATATAATGATCAGTTCGCATTACGTTTTGCCTTTTGCGTCATTTATACTGAGAAGCTTTTTGCCTGTTCCCAATACGAAACATCTGCAGAAATAGAAACGAATTGTGTTGTAACTGAAGCCGTCTTGGCGCTTTTGTTCTCTAACGAGTTGCTTCGTAAATGCCTCTTTTTGTGGGGAAAGAGAGGCTCGATTGTGCATACAAACTCCGTTATTGTGGTTTCCTGAAACAGACTAAATTCATTAGTGAAGAGTAAATCCATTTTCAATATTTTACCGTGGAATTATTATAAACTGAATTTAATCAATTTATAAGGTGTTTTGTAGCATCAAGGGACTGATTCGGAACGTTGTTTGTATTCTCCATTTTCACAGATCTCCAGTATCTTAGGAATCAAGTCCCATCTGCTAAAATGTTACTGAAAATCACAACCAGAGACCTGGGATCGGATAATTCATTTGAGGAGCTGAGACGACATTTAATCAGTGTCTTACAGCAGACTGTCGCAGTTACTTTACAAAAACACAGAAAAATGGCGACGTCTAATTCGATTGCATTTCATCTTCAGAAATATGGCAATTTAAGTTGTCGTCAGGCATGGATGGAGAGAGAGAGAGAGAGAGAGAGAGAGAGAGAGAGAGAGAGAGAGAGAGAGAAAGAGAGAGAGAGAGAGACTATGCTGTCTGATCAAGGACACAATTGTGAGTGAGCATAAATTACCACAAAGTTGTTTGTGATCCATATGTGAACGAAAGGCACACGCAAAGAACAGTCAGAACAGTGATCAGGCAACGCGCATCTTGCCACCATTTTTAGGAAATAAGTATATATTTCAAAATGTGTGACAGTTTTGCACCATGAAATGTGTGAATAAAAACAAAAGGGCTTGGTGCTGTTTCATAACCTGATATTTTTACCGTTGGCAATTTTTGTGAAATGGTACTGCACAAGTGCCATCTACTACTTAGAAGCAACGCATCTTCATCCTCTCGTACCTTCTCCTATCTTCAATGCTGTGTCTGTTTTCATCTTTCGGATTCTGGTTTTCAAACTTTAATATTTAACTGTACCCATCTATATCTTGGAATGTAGCTCTATTGTATGTTTAGTATAGCCTTGATGAATTTCGTAATTTAATGGTTGAGACAGCTTTTGGCACAACAGTGAACAAATGGAGCAATAGCAGCAGATATTGTCTTTTTCTTCGGGATATCAGCATTGACTATAGGATATATATATATATATATATATATATATATATATATATATATATATATATATATATATATATATATATATCTTCTTCTTCTTCTTTTTTCTTTTAACGTGCTTTTATTCCCATTTTTGTATGGGGTGTGATGCCTTCTTTGAAGGACTTTTTGATTTGCTTTGTGACCTGTGGTCTCGATCGGCTGCCCTGCCTGACATCGCTTAGACCCCGGTACGTATGTTTAATACCAGACCCAACGCCCTTTCTTCCCAGCAGCGAAAATGGCGAGAGTTCGAGACGTGTGAAATGTTTTTAAATATTTAGTCTGTAACATCCATTTGCTTTTATCCGTTGATTACATATATAATCCCGGGATGTTTACACGGGATAGCAAAGTGTCTGCTTCTCTGATCAGCCGGCTTGCGGGATTGAAGCAGACCTCTACGAAGTATAACCGACTGATATATATATATATATATATATATATATATATATATATATATATATATATATATATATATATATATATATATATATATATAATATATAGTGTGTGAGAGTAATGTAAAAATAAAATATACTGTATATTATATATAAATATATATATATATATATACGAGTATATATATATATATATATATAAGGGTATATATATATATATACAGAGAGAGAGAGAGAGAGAGAGAGAGAGAGAGAGAGAGAGAGAGAGAGAGAGAGAAAAGAGAGTTGGTATTTAAAATAAAGGGTCAGCTATGTGAAACCGTTGGTAATTGCGAACGTGATAAGCAAAGCCTTTCCATACGTGCTTTCCATTCACGTCTGCTTATATTTGTATTTTTAGTTCCGTCCTTATTAGCGAAGCGGAATGAAGTCCCTTGGTCTTTTCGAATCTGACCTTTTGGCCTGGAGCCAATTTCCATTCATTTCGTAATGAGTTTGCTCTGTAGAAACAGACGAGATTGATACGGGTCTTCCTTTCCCTCGGCTTACGGAAGAGGAACACTGAGGGAACGGTGAGGAATATACAAAGTGTGCGGTTGTTCCTCGTTCGTGGAGAAAGAGGGATGGGTTTGGAGAGAGAATTGGTAAGAAAGGGGGCTAAGGTAAAGAAATTAATGAAGAATTTGTGATGCATTTCCTTTTTCCGGGTCAGAGGCCTGATGACTTTTTTCTGTTCACTTCTATCTCCCTCCTATTCGCGCCTCCCCGTAGGGAAGTAGTGCCGTCAGTGCACCTCGCACGGGGGACCGTAGGCATTACGTAAGGTTCTTTGCAACGTCCCTTCGGTCCCTAGCTGCAACGCCTTCCATTCCTTTTATTGTACCTTCGTTCATATTTTCTTTCTTTCATCTTGCTTTCCACCTTCTCTTGATAATTGTTAGACCTTCAAAACTTTTTTGCTCTTAATTTCCCTTTCAGCGGTGTATAACCTCGTAGGTTCCAGAGCTTGGCCTTTGGCCTAAATTTTATATTGTATCCTATTCTGTTCACTTATGTCTTCCCTCATTCACTTCCATCTTGAGTAGTTTCTTCCTAATGTGGTCAGATTCCTTATGTATGTCTTTCCTTCTTGAATGAACTTACTGTCGAGAATATTTGTTGATGCATTATAAATATTACGTGAACTAATTTTAAAGATGGAGACTAGCTCAAACAGTTAGAATATTACTCGACTTATTATAAACAGAGAAGTTATTTTACGGAAAAGTTCAAAGTAAATCCATAAAAAATCAGTGAAAGAAACAAGAATCACTAACTGGAATGAACATGCTGACACCATACATAATCTGATTTTTAATTATAATTAATTTCAGTTTCGTCTTGTTGAAAATAATACTGTAAATCACAAAAGAGATAACGTTATATATAATATGCCAGCGTTGGCGTGAATTAGGTCAGTGAAAAAACATAATACAATATGTTATCCGATTCTTGTCAGTATAATTCATTTGTTAGTGACATCTGCTTGTTGACACTTGAAAATCATGATGGAAATTTGCACATGCAAATGTGAGAAGAGAAAATATTATGACAAACAATTATCAGGGGTTTGTAAAAAAAAAAAAAAAAAAAAAAAGTGACGACCGTGAATACAAAGGAAGTTGTATTTTGGTAATAATTTAATGTGTTCAATTTTTTGAAAGCTTAATGTGTGAGTTTATTCAAGTTTCAAAATGTATATTGTCAACTGAATTACAGAACAAGGATGATTTAATGAGAGGTACTTTGTTGACAGCGCGTCCATCAGATTTTTAAACTTGTTTTTGGAATTTTTTATAATATTTCATCTCGAAAGTTACACAAAACATTTCTAGTTTTATTTTGTTTATTGTTTTTATTAGCCTGTGGCACATTGCTACAAGTTCATATCCACGTAGGAGAATGTTTCATAAAAATGTTATTGTTGTGAGTATATTAAACGGTGGATATGAATATGTGTACTGTTAGCTTCAAAATTCAGTGGAGAATATCACGTGACAGGGCTTTGGGAGAATAATCCTTCATCAAAATTGTTTACAGAGTGTCAGGTTTTATAAATATACAAGTAGTACAGAGTATGTTATTTGAAAATAAAAAATAGGTCTTTAGATATCATGATACCCATCATACTTTTATAGAATCTCAGAAGCTTCGGAGAAATTTTGCACTATAAAAAGTATATAAAAAATTGTGACTTCTACGTTAGTTGCCTCTAAGAATTATTCTTGTGAATTAGAGGCACACGAATAGTAAGATTCTATAGTTATTAAATCTATAACTAAGGTCTGTAAAATATTTAATCTTAGGGATGAAATTTCAGATATCAAAAGTAATTAGTGTAGAGGGAATTTTGACCACCAGGCATAACGAGTAAAATATGCGCCGAAGCTTCTTTGGCGCAATCGAGTTTTCTGTACAGCGTATTATAAAGGCCACCGAAAATAGATCTATCTTTCGGTAGTCTCGGTATAATGCTGTATGACCCGCGGCCCATGAAACTTTATCGTTGCCTATATCGTTGCCAGAAGCACGATTATGGATAACTTTAACCTTAAATGAAATGAAAACTACTGAGGCTAGAGAGCTGCAATTTGCTGTGTTTGATGATTGGAGGGTGGATGATCAACATACCAATTTGCAGCCCTCTAGCCTCTGTAGTTTTTAAGATCTGAGGACGGACAGGAAAAAAGTGCGGACAGAAAAAGTGCGGACGGACAGACAAACCCGGCGCAATAGTTTTCTTTTACAGAAAACTAAAAATGAAGGCGTTAACATAGAAAAAAAATATATGACGAAATTTTAGTAAGAAAATTAAATAGAAAAAATACTGGATAGCAAAAAATAGTGAGGAATTTTCATTTTCAATCATTCCGGATATTTAGTGACTTTTGGGTATCAAATTTACATTTAGTAAAAGAGTTGGGAAAATGCGATATACTGAGATTTTGGAAGGACTTTGAGTCTCAAGGTTTCTGGAAGTAAAAAGCGAATTGGAAATTCCTTGAAAGAAATTGAAATGCAATTTCTTTCAGAAGTCGTTATGAAAATATAATTAAAAGCATTTAAGCTCTCAAGAAAAAATAGTTTCTAATATTTTGTTGTTTGGTAACTTGGAAACCAATTTTCATTAAATTTTATTTTTCCCATTTGGAATATTCACAGTAATTATCGTAAGGTAACGAAAATTATAATTAAAGCGGATTGTCTTTCTTTTACTTAGTACATAATTAAAGTCAAGCTTTTTGAAGATCGACAGTATAAACATACATATATACAATATATATATATATATATATATATATATATATATATATATATATATATATATATATATATTTATATGTATATATATATATATATATATATATATATATATATATATATATATATATATATATATATACAGTATTTAATTATGTATGTGTGTATGTATGTATGTGTATATATACATATATGTATATGTATATATGCATATATAAATACATACATACAACACTAATAAATGCAGCATCAGCCTCCATCATTTGAATAGGAGCTGTTTCGAGCTTTTGAACCTTTCCATCCCCTCCAAGTCTTGCAAAGCTAAGAATTCATGATCTGTTGAGTTGTAGGATTAGTGTTCTGCAAATGGCCGATGCTTAATGAGAAGTTATATCCGGATGGATTTCGCTTCCCATCAGGGAGGAAGCTATTGGCATCTGGAAGGTGGCTCTCTATAAATGATGGTTTTATGAAAGTGGTTTGTTTTTATAAAAATTTTATCATCACTATCAGTTAAGTCCACCGTGATCATTGTTATGTGACGTCATATATTTTTGACATCTTCAGATAACCTTCCAGTGTACTCAAGTGACCTGACTTAATATGTAATGTACCTTGATCTAAAGGTCGGGTCTAAAATCTTAGGGTCTTAATTAGGCTCAGTCACAATTCATACAGACAGAATTACTGATAAATTAGTTCTTACTGGTGGACGTAATGATTACCTCATCGAGGTTAAAATTTGGACGAAACAGAGGTAATTCACTTTTATTAAAATTCTTTGCATGTATCCCTGTTCAACGTCATGGCCCCTCCAGTGGCTACCCACAGTAGTCAAGTAAGCCCCAGGTACCCAATTCACTGATTAGGTCATCAAAGGCACAACTTTTTTATTTTTATTCATGTTTTTCGTAAACGGCTTAAATCGCTTTCGTAATCTCTCGTAACCGAACGGTGCACTCACGCCAGTGAAACGAGGCTATCAACTACCTAGTTAACCACTAGAGAGAGAGAGAGAGAGAGAGAGAGAGAGAGAGAGAGAGAGAGAGAGATACTGGGGAGGAAGGGGTGGATTCTTTTCAACTTTGTGGGTACGGAGTGAGTAAAAACAAGTATCAGATGACAGCAGAAGTCTTTGAAACACACACACACACACACACACACACACACAACTTCCTTTAGTGAAAGCAACGAGTTGAATTTTCGAAGTTGATTACTTAAACTGAGGTTTCACAAGGAATCACCTTTTCCAAGTCAGTTCGGTTGTCGACACATACAGCCTTTTAACATTGTCCTGACGCTGGTTGTACATTGATCTAATTGACTTTCTAATCCCTCTGACCTTGACGTAAGTGACCATTCCTTCACAATATATAATCCACCCATCACGATGTTGCTTTTGTCATAAACCTGAGTTCGCTTTCTTAAAACATTTCTCTGATGGGCACTGTTCCTTTCAGATTATTATTATTATTATTATTATTATTATTATTATTATTATTATTATTATTATTATTATTATTATTATTATTATTATTATTATTAAACTAGTTGAACCAGACCACGGAGCTGAGTAACAGGTCTCACAGGGCTGGCCCGAAGGATTAAAACGAAATGGTGTATCAGGTGTAGGCCATTGGCCAAGCACTGGGATGTTCCTTTCAGAAGTGTTACTGCAAATGTATAGATACCTTAAGGTAATTTTTTAGTGTAAGTGTATTCTATCAGTTGATCTCTCTTTCGTCTATTCCTTCTGCCCCTAGCTGAACCCCTTTCATTCCTTTTACTGTACCTCCGTTCATAATCTCTTTCATCCACCTTACTTTCCTTTCTCTCTTAGCAGTTGATTCATAGTGCAACTGCGAGGTTTTCCCCTTCTTACAATTTTCAAACCTTTTTACTGTCAATTTCCCTTTCAGCGCTGAATGACCTCATAGGTCCCAGCGCTTGGCCTTAGGCCTAAATTCTCTATTCTTCTCTTTCGTCTATACATAGGCTAATATTTTATGCGGATATTTATGAGCAAACTAGTTTCCCCAACGGTGGCTGGATCACTTTCCGCTCACAACGCAGTTCAATTGTTATTGATGTAGCGTCGCCAGTTTACATAATCATTCTGTCGTAGAATTTAGTAGTGGAAGTGTATGAAAGGACTCGACTACAAAAGCTGCATATCAAATAAGATGAATGATGCGGGGCTGCTGAAAAATTTGGCCCAAGAAAAATTATCATGTTTACATAAAACTTACATAGCTTTAGATCCAGAGAAGGCAGAGTGAGTTTTGAAATTATGTAGAAAAAGTCGAAGAAAATTTAATTTAAAAAAAAATATCGTAGGAGGAGAGAATCGGATTACGTTATTATCAAAGGTTAGAATGGAAGAGTAATTAAAGAAGCTTGTAGATACTGAATGTAATGCATTAAACGAAATTACGGTATCAACATTCGGTTTTGCCGAAGCCGACAGTTGAAGAAATAACATAGAAACCGAATGTATACTAAAGAATGGCCGTAGTTTATCCATTCATGTATCAAGCATTAGAATCTCGGTGGGGGGAGGTCCCGTCAGTGTACCTCATGCTGTACAATGTAGGTTCTTTGTGGCGTCCCTTCGGCCCCTTGCTGTAACCCCTTTCATTCCTTTTGCTGTACCTCCGTTCACGTTCTCTTTCTTCCATCTTACTTTCCACCCTCTCCTAAAAATTTATTCATAATGTTAAAAACCTTTTTTGCACTAAATTTATCTTTCAGCTCTGAATGACCTCGGAGGTCCCAGCACTAGGCCTTTGGCCTAAATTCTATATTCTATTCTCTTCAAGCTTTAGATTGATGGAAGCTCTTCGTTGTGTGAGTTGGTAGAGCTGCGGACTGTCACTCGATGGGCCGGAGTTCAATTCCCCGGCCGGCTGATGAAGAGTTAGAGGAATTTATTTCTGGTGATAGAAATTCATTTCTCGCTATAATGTGGTTCGGATTCCACAATAAGCTGTAGGTCCCGTTGCTAAGTAACCAATTGGTTCTTAGCCACGTAAAACAAGTCTAATCCTTCGGGCCAGCCGTAGGAGAGCTGTTAATCAGCTCAGTGGTCTGGTAAAACTAAGGTATAATTAACTTTAGATTGATGGAGTAATTAGTGTTTGTAGAAACTAACTACCTATAAAACATGAAACGAAATTGGAGAAACAGCACTGAAGCTGAATGCAACGAAAGAGGAAGACGCCCAGTATATACTAATCTGTCTGTCTTCCATTTCGCGTGAAATCTCAAAACATTTCTGGGTCGTTTTATTTTTTTTAACGTTCATTATTGCAGAGACAGAGTCTCTCTCTTCTTCCATTTTCCCCCCAGCTCGTTTTTGGGCCGGAAGTCCGGTCATTTAGCACCTGATAAATGAAAGGAATCTGTCTCGTCGGCAAAACACAACTCCAGACTGAATTTATCACCATTATTTTGCTAGATTACTTTCTCTCTCTCTCTCTCTCTCTCTCTCTCTCTCTCTCTCTCTCTCTCTCTCTCTCTCTCTCTCTCTCTCGTTTATTTTTGTTTTAAACTGGAAGAAGATATGTTAGAACCTTGATTTATATTTCTTGGCTTTTGGGGTTTGCATATATATATATATATATATATATATATATATATATATATATATATATATATATATATATATATATGTATTTATATATATATATATACAAACCCCAAAAGTCAAGAAATATCAATCAAGGTTCTAATATATATTCTTCCAGTATGTATATATATATATATATATATATATATATATATATATATATATATATATATATGTGTGTGTGTGTGTGTGTGTGTGTGTGTGTATGTATATATGTATGTATTTATATTCATTCGTCAGCAAAATTCAGCAGAGGCAATTATCATTGTTTTTTAAATAATATATAATTAATAAATTGCAATAATAATATTAGGCTGTCTATTCACAAATCATTTTTAAAATATTATGAATGGCTTCCATTAAAAAAATGTGGTTGGATGGGCTCAGAATCTGAGATGATTTCTTAAGTGGTAGATCACTCTGCACAAAACTGCAAGGTCCGTGGTTCGATCCCGGCACTCCTCACCTTTCTACCCATTTTTAAAAGGGTATCAGTTTCAGTTTGGAGGCAAAGACGGCACAGAAATAGTTGGCCACACTAATGTCATATCCCGAGCCTTAGAATGTATGTCACACTCCAGGACATGCCCCAGAAACTATTCATTGCAATGGGATTTGACTTTTGTCAGATCTCATGATGATCCTGACAGTTGACGGCATCTGCTAATTGATAATATGCTAACAATGTCGCCTAAAGGATAATGTAATATAATATACCAACAGTATATCCTAAATAATAATGTACTAACAATATCTCTATAATAATAACATAAATTATACTATACTAACAGTATCTCCTTAATAATAATAATAATGATATACTAACAGTATCTCCTAAATAATAATATACTAACTGTATCTCCTAAATAATAATATTCTTACAGTATCTGCTTAATAATAATAATAATAATAATAATAATAATAATAATAATAATAATAATAATAATAATAATAATAACTGTATCTCCTAAATAATAATATAAACAGTATCTCCTAGATAATAATATACCAACAGTATTTCCTTAATAATAATAATATACTAAATCTATCTCCTTAATGATAATAATATACTAGCAGTATCTCCTAAATAATAATGTACTAACAGTATCTCCTAAATAATAATATACTAACAGAATCTCTTAAATAATAATATACTAACAGAACCTCTTAAATAATAATATACTTACAGTATATCCTAAATAATAACATACTAACAGTATCTCCTAAATAATAATATACTAACAATATCTCCTAAATAATAATATACTAACAGTATCTCTTAAATAATAATATACTTACAGTATCTCCTAAATAATAACATACTAACAGTATCTCCTAAATAATAATATACTAACAATATCTCCTAAATAATAACATACTAACAGTATCTCCTAAATAATAATATACTAACAGTATCTGATAAATAATATTATACTAACAGTATCTCCTAAATATTAATATACTAACAATATCTCCTAAATATTAATATACTAACAGTATCTCCTAAATAATAATAATATGCTAACAGTATCTCCTAAATAATAATATACTAACAGTATCTCCTAAACAATAATGTACCAACAGTATCTCCTAAGTAGTAATATACTAACAGTATCTCCCTAATAGTAATATACTAACAGTATCTCCTCGATAATAATAGTATACTAACAGTGTCTGCTAAATAATAAAATACTAACGGCATCTCCTAGATAATAATATAATAGCAGTATCTTCTGAATGATAATACACTAACATTATCTGCTAAGTAAAAAATATTTTGACAGAGAAAGAGGTATTCTGTCCGTGGGTGCTTGTTTGGTTCATTTTGTTTTCAAGTCGTATAAATTAGTCGATTCGTTTAATCCAAAAGGATAAGGAAGTGAGATCCCTAACTGTCTTCTACGTTGTACGTAGATTGTACTGAAGCTTTTATATGAGTAAGCGAAGCTAAATTCAATTGCATATCTTGTTTATGAACCTAATTCCTCGTTTAAGAAAAGAGAAAGCGAGAGAAATTGCGTTTTGTCTTCAAGCAGTCAAAAAGAAAGCCAAATTGCATTGCTTGCCTTGTTCACGAACCTAATTCCTCGTTGAAGGAGAGAGAAAGCGAGTGAAAGTGCGTGTCTGTCTTGAAGCAGATTCAGAAAGGAAACTAAAAGCCGTTGCTTTTATTGGTTAAGAACCTAATTGTTTTGTTTTAAGAGAGAGAGAGAAAGCAGGCGAAAGTGCGTTTCTGACTTCAATCAGAGTAAAAAAAGAAAGCCAAATCTTGTTTATGACCCAGCGTCCACGTTGAAGGAGAGAGAAAGCGATTCTGACTTCAAGCAGAATCGAAAAGAAAGCCAAATTCCATTGCTTGTGTGGTTAAGAACCTCATTGTTTTGTTGAAGGAGAGAGAAAACGTCTGTCTTCCAGCAGAATCGAAAAGGAAGTCAAATCCAATTGCATTTCTTACATATGAACCTCTTTTCTGGAGAGAGAAAGTGCGTTCCTCTCTTCAAGCAGATTCGAAAAAAAGCAGATCCCATTTCTTACTAATTTTATTTGTTTACGGAGAGAAAGCGGGAGGAAGTGCGTTTCTATCTTCAAGCAGATTCGAAATGAAAGGCAAATCCCATTTTTTACCAATTTTGTTTGTTTAAGGAGGGAGAAAGCGGGAGAGAGTGCGTTTCTGTCTTCAAACAGAGTCGAAAACAACCTCTTTCCAACTTCATCTCACCTCCACGAACGCGGAGAGCGAAAGGGAAAGGACCATGAATAAGAATGCGGCTTCTTATGCTAACGGCCTCTCCGGGAGTGCTATGGAATCCAAGGATGACATGATAAACGTACACTTATGACTGCATTGCAGAACGCCCCTTCCCCACTTCCACCCCCTTCCCCCTTCCCCTGCAGACGCCGAAGAAGGAGGAGGAGGAGGAAGAAGAAGCAAACAGAGGTAAAAGAAGAAGATGAAAATGAACGAATGAGTGTGGAGAGAACGTTGAGGAATTTATCTCGAGGGATGAGGATGAAAGACTCTCTCTCTCTCTCTCTCTCTCTCTCTCTCTCTCTCTCTCTCTCTCTCTCTCTCACACACACACACACACACACACACACACACATAGGTGTTCTACATATTTAATAGCATTAGAAACGAAAGTAAGTACAGTCGCCTCATTTGACAAAGTTTGGGAGTAGGATAGAATTTATCTTCTGTTTTAATGTGATGGTGAGATCGAGTAATTGCACATTTCTTAGTTTTAAATTTAATTGTATAATACGAATTTAACAAGTTCACCAAGTTTTTTTTTAATTAATTAGGTCACATGAAATTAAATATCCTTAACATCAGTAATGTCTGTTACAAAGTAAGTATACCTTAGTTTTACCAGACCACTGAGCTGATTAACAGCTCTCCTAGGGCTGGCCCGAAGGATTACATTTATTTTACGTGGCTAAGAACCAATTGGTTACTTAGCAACGGGACCTACAGCTTATTGTGGAATCCGAACCACATTATAGCGAGAAATGAATTTCTATCACCAGAAATAAATTCCTCTAACTCTTCATCAGCCGGCCGGGGAATCGAACTCCGGCCCAGCGAGTGCCAGTCCGCAGCTCTACCGACTAACCTAACGAAAAGCTATGTCTGTTACAGCGATAATGATTATGCGATAATGATTATATATATATATATATATATATATATATATATATATATATATATATATATATATATATTAGAGAGACAGAGAGAGGGAGAGAGATAATCAACATTTTTGTACTCAGCAAAGTAGGTGTATTTTATGAACTAGATACTATCGTGCCATTAGGAGTCCCACTTTCCACGTGATGTGCCGTTGTAAAGATCAGAGTTTCAGACTTTGCAAAGGTCAAGGGGAACCAGGTGACTTCCTTTAGTTAGTATACAGTGCTAATAATTCTCCTTGTACGTTCAGTAATTTATTTACTTACTTATTTCTATTATTAATTTGTTAATATATCTTGCTTTTCCAGCAACTGCTCTCATCTTTCTGTTTTTCCTTTTACCTTCTGCTACTTCTTGCAGATGAGCGCCATATATTGGATACTAGAATTTCAAGTCAGTGGCCCCTGTTGGCCTGTTCCGTATGAATAGGGTTCATCTCCTGAATAATAATAATAATAATAATAATAATAATAATAATAATAATAATAATAATAATAATAATAATATCACTGGCGTTTTGTTCGGAGGTTATTCTCTGAGCAATTAATAGATGCGAATTTTGTTAAAAACTGGTGATTAATTAGCCATGAATCCTATCAGGAAATTTCGTTTAATTCTTAGTAGACCCTTTTTTGTTTTTAGAAAGATCAGCCTCTCTCTCTCTCTCTCTCTCTCTCTCTCTCTCTCTCTCTCTCTCTCTCTCTCTCTCTCTCTCTCTCTCTCTCTTTAAATCTTCAGCTGAAAAATGAAATGGACAGAGTCAGCAGACTATATAATAAACCCTTGAGGGCTCCAAAGGGAAAGCAACCTGTAGAGAGAGAGAGAGATAAATTATAAAAAAAGGTGATAAATAGATAAATATGAGGGAATAGAAAACAAAACTAATACACCTGAAATTCAGGAGACGTCAGCAGAAAGGAATGAACTTGCTCCTCGCTTAACTATTTGGAGACCACAAGATTCCACAACTGCACAGGGCAAACTATTCCACATTTTAGTAGTAGCCAAGATAAAACTCCTAGCAAACTGAGTAATATTTCACCTGATGGTAGGAAACGACTCACTGTTTGCAAGAGAGGTGTCATTTTGATTCCGATATTCAATTTGCTTCCAAACCTTCAAATTGATGACATCTCCATTAAGAAAATTCAACCAGAATTACCACCATAAAGTCCTCCGTTTTATGCCTCAGTACAAAATTTGTTTTTTCCTGTATGTGACTACGAAATTCTTTTTATTAGTAAACTCCACGTTTAGACTTCTGTCTTCCAGACCGGGCTCTTGGCATCTTTCATCTTTAGCACATAAAATCTGAACTTGCCATCTTGACCCTTTATTATAATACTGTTATATTATAAGCTATGAGTTCAGTATGTATATATACATGTGTGTGTGTGTGTGTGTTTGTATCATTAACAAAGTTGAATTTTGTCTTTGAATCTGGCAGTCCATTATTTTAAACCGATGACCTTCGTGAACATTTTTTTTATCCTATTGCTTAAAGATAATTTTATCACTTACACAATACTATTTACTGGATAGTAAGATTATGTAGGCCATTATTATAAATCAGATATTTTATATTTTCTCGTTGAAGTAAAATGCTGAAAATAACTTTTTTTCCCTTAAAAAACTAGAAATTGGTATCTTCTCTAATGCCAGTATTTTTCCATCGTCAGGAATTAGATAAGAAAAATCAGATCCCTTGACAATGTATTTCAGGTGAAGTCAATTTAGAATGTCAGATATTCTCGACAAATACCCATTAGAAGCTGGAACTGAGAAAAACTTATTTTTCAATCAAATTCCTCTATTCTTTTATGCCATCTCTTTCTTTCCCTTCCTCCTCCCCAAAGCCCTTTTCTCTCCTGTCACATTTCATTTGAAATTCATGGTATGGCTCTGGGGACAAATTTCAGAGAATTGGCGGAACAGGCCGCCGTCATTACACATCTCGAAAGCCATCAAAAGATTCATTAAAATCCAGGATTCGACGTACCCCTTCTGCTGTCGAATACAGTCGACTTGCATTTTATCTTTCTTTTTTTTTAACTATCGTTGTTCGGTTTAACTTGCAACTGGGTGCTTTTAGATTCTCAGGTCTAGGGAAATTTCTTAATTTTTCGCCCCTACTCTAAGGGAAAAGTCTTGAGGTTTCGTGTCCGTATCTAGGGAAATTTCTGAATTTTTTGCCCCCCAATCTATGGAAATTTCTGAATTTGTCGCCCTCAATGTAGGGTAATTTATGAATTTGTTGCCCTCAGACTAGGGAAATTTATGGATATTTCTGGCCCCCAATCTAAGGAAATTCTAAAATTTTTGTTCCCCAATCTAGGGAGATTTCTAAATTTATTGCACTTCTCCCCAATCTAGGAAAATTTCTGGATCTTTCGTCACCCATATCTAGGGAATTTATTAACTTTTCGCCCCAGTCAAGGGAAATTCCTGAATTTTTCGCCCCCAGTTTAGAGGGAAATATCTGAATTTTTTTCCTCCAGTTTAGGGATATTTCTTAATCTTTCGTCCCCAATCTAGGGAACTTTCTGAATTTTACCTTCACCCCATCTAGGGACATTCTGAATTTTTCGCCACTCAATCTAGGGAAATTTCTGAATTCTTCATCCCCGATCTAGGAAATTTCTGAATTCTTCGTCCCCCAATCTAGGAAAATTTCTGGAACCCCCCACCGTCTATGAAATGTGAGTTTTTCGCCGGCCCCCAAACTAGAGGGAAATTTCTGAATCTTTCATCCCCTTATCTAGGGGAAACTTCAGAATTTTTCGTCCCCATCTAGGGAAATTTCTGAATTCTTCATCCCCGATCTAGGGAAATTTCTGAATTCTTCGTCCCCCAGTCTAGAGAAATTTCTGGAACTCCCCACCGTCTATAAAATGTGAGAAATTTTTTTCATCCCCTTATCTAGGGGAGACTTCAGAATTTTGCGTCCCCCATCTAGGGAAATTCTGAATTTTTCACCGCCCCCCATCCAATCTAGGGAAATTCTTGAATTTTTCGTCCTCCAGTTTGGGAAATATTAGTTTGTGGAAAAACTTTTAGCAAATTTAGCTCAGTTCGAGGTATCTACGTAGTCAGCGTGAATTGTTTCATCCGCGAATATTTATGGGTTAATGAATCACCGAAATAGAGATTTAAAGTAAAAGTAATACCAGTGACAAAAGAAATGCTATGAAGTTATGATTTTCAATTCTACTCCCGTCTCGTCTTTCTCTTTATGTTTATGTACAGTGTGCAACATGTTTATCAGAATATACTTTTTATATGCAGGTAAATATAGTGGATTTTGTGTTTTTATTTTTTTTACTTTTTATTTTTTTAGGCATGAAGTGAAGCATCGTCGGCATATTTCTGTTGCCACAGAATTTTAATTTTGTGAAATTTAAAGCCTTCACTGTTTAATATTTAAAAACAAGAAAGTGGCAAATCCCTTAAAACTAAAATGTTATTTTTCTTCTTAAGTAAATATCACTCACATATTTTTTATTTTTATTTATTTATTTATTTATTTTTAAACGCTATTGAGAACGGGACAGTGCTTTTGTAGACTTATTTTTAAATCACGTTTTAATTTACCAGACAGGAATTTGGTAAAACTTTCATTCCTTTCCTGTTGAAAATTCTTTTGTTTACATTTTCATATCTTTCAGCATTCCTTTGTTTTTCAATCTTTTCATTCTTTCACATACGTCCCATCCGACTGAAAGTCCGCGGAAAAATGATTCGCAACCAGTTTTATTTTCCCAGAATCATTTTTAAGGAGCGAGAAAAATTTAGTCTCTTATAAGGCGTCCCATAAATTTTGCTTACCATTTCGTAAGAGTGAAAACCTGGCCGTGTTAAGAATTTAATATTTGCTTTTGTCTTTGTCAGTATTGAGAGGCGGTTTGGTGTCAGTTCTTGGAAAACTCTCTCTCTCTCTCTCTCTCTCTCTCTCTCTCTCTCTCTCTCTCTCTCTCTCTCTCTCTCTCTCGTACCCAGGTAGCAGCAGCAGGTCACAGGGAAGAAGAAGAAGAGATAGCGAGTGATAGAGTGGAAAGTATATCTCTCTTTTTATCTTTGGCAAAAGCTAAAGTCGTTTCATTTATCCCTCTTTGATAGAACGAGATGAAAACATTAGTTTTTTTCCTGCCTCTCTCTCTCTCTCTCTCTCTCTCTCTCTCTCTCTCTCTCTCTCTCTCTCTCTCTCTCTCTCTCATCAGAGGTGCCTCAGTTGAGGGACCTGGGGCAACCCGAACGAACTGTAAGGTCTGTAAGATAAGGTAAGCTCTCTCTCTCTCTCTCTCTCTCTCTCTCTCTCTCTCTCTCTCTCTCTCTCTCTCTCTCTCTCTCTCTCTCTCTCTTCTGTTGTGCATCAGATTGTAGTATCTGGGACGGTGCATTGTGAATAGGACTGAACAAAGAGGTAAAAAATAAAAAGGAAAAAAGAAAAGGAAGGGGAGATACAGAGAAACGTGGCCCCGTTATCACCTTCTTTGTCCGAGAGAATCCAGTTTTACCCTGTGCGTATCACTGCCATCAACTGGTGACCTTGATAATCCGTTCCTTGCCCAGGCAGGTACGCCTTTGCGGAAGCTGGTGGGACAGTTCTTCAGTATCTCTCTTGACAGAAATAGAATCATTTCTTGGTAGCGCGGTTATTCTGTATCTTGATAGGAATGGATGTTATTGTGTATCTTGATAGGAATAGATGTTATTGTGTATCTTGATAGGAATAGATGTTATTGTTATTTTTTTTTCCAGACCTTACAGTTCTCGCCAAGCCTTTAAGGAGGTGGTTTATGAAATTTAGGCTGTCAAGACAAGCACTGGGACACTTTAGGCCTTACAGTGCTTTAGACAGTGAAAAGGAGTTGGAGTGGTTTGACAGCGGGGTAAAAGGAAATGAAATATAGTGATCTAAAGATGGAACTGGGAGAAAACCCTGCAGTTGCACTAGGGAGTAACAGTTAAAGGCGCTGGACAGCAAGATCGAAGAAATGAAGCGGGAACGGAGGTAAAGTAAAAGGCAAAGAAGTGGATACAGCTTGGGGCCGGAGGGAAACTGCAATCACCCTTCAACCTCCCTGTAGTAATTAATGCGTACAGTGCACCACGCTAGGTACACTAACGGTGCCCCTCCCATACGGGATCAAGTCTTTAAGGATGAAGTTGCTAGGAATGTCCTCTCGCCGACACTCGCTGGGTCAACTGGTGGGCGGTAGGAGAGAATCGAATCATAGGCTTAGTGAACGCGAGTATAGTATATTACTTTACGTCTGAGCCTGGGTATAGAAAATACAAAATAGATTTCATGTCTCCAAAAAGGTGTGTAATCCAGATGCCACTGTACGAAGCCTCGTTACCAAGTCTTCATAAATCAAAGCGGAGTTGAATATTATAATTATTAACTTGGCTCACGAGAATAGCGAATGGCGAATTAATTTCGGCAAGAGAAGGTTTAAGCCTGTAATTATTACACGAATTCTTCTTCATTTCACGGATTACTGACTTAATTAACAGAGCGTAAGAGAATTTCTTTTTTTATAATCTTAAATGAAGTACGGGTTTATGAAAATCGCTTCGGAACAGACGAATTCTGAAAGTGCCTTTCGGAGCGAATTACATAATGCAGCCGATAATAAATGTTAATTCAGTTATTCAGATCTCTCTCTCTCTCTCTCTCTCTCTCTCTCTCTCTCTCTCTCTCTCTCTCTCTCTCTCTCTGCCGGGGATTCCACAGTGGTCGCTCGAAAGAAATTGGTGTTAATTTTTCTGAGTTCCTTAACTAATCCTTTTATGAATAAATTTGTTTGATTAAGCTGAATTAATTATAGATAATAAGCGTCAAGCCGATGTTTACTTTAATTGAGGTAACGCGTGTGAGATAAGATTTATGTTTTATGTTGTTCTGATAAAATTAATATCGCGTAGAATTTTGTATGGAAAGATGAGGTGATTACTCGTAGATTATTTTTTCTTATAATAATAATAATAATAATAATAATAATAATAATAATAATAATAATAATAATAATAATAATAATAAAGCTATATATATATACACACACACATATATATACACTAGGGTTATGACTCAAAATAAAAATTTTGCCTGGTATGAGACTTATTGAACATTTTGGTACTAATCACAAAAACCTAATTCATTTTATTCAAATTTGAAAATATGTCCCCACACAAGCCATTTTTGTGATGAAACATTTCAATAGGCCTATCTGATATTGGTGCAAAAAAATCTCAAACTAGATATTGTTGGTGACAACAAACCGATCGTTTAAATACTTGTCTTTTTGGGGCCGGACAAAATTCTTCCATCACTTTAACAGCTCTCTCAGCTATCATGTTTGATCGTGGAATATCAAGCACTGACGGTGCCCTGTTCCAATGAGTTTTCAAGCATTTCAGGGCACTGGCACATCTCAACTCTGTAATTCCAAAGTGGAGGTCCTTGTAGCTGGTTTCCTTGAATTTTTGATCAGTGAACCACGCTTCTTGCCAGCTGTTGGCGATGAAACTCACTGGACGTTCCAAAATATTACGCCATGATGGTAGTAAAAAGTATGCAAGGAGCGTATAAATGGCCCTCGAGTTCCATCGGGCACTGTAATTAGTGAAGGCAATTTCTTCCATTTGATAATTGGGAATGAATCATGCTTCTTGTAATGCTGGAATGCTTTGCATAGTTCATATAAGAACTTGAAGTCATCTCTCAACCGGGTTCTCAGTCTTTTCCATTTGAGTCTCTGCCTTGTACTCAGTTTGTAGATTATTATAATTTTCTAACAGTTCATCGACGAATTTGTAGTTCAGACTCGGCTTTGTAGTTGTTTCAGAAACATAGAAGTCAAGAACATGCCTCAATATTCTGTCAATATGTGATGCTGACACCCAATGTATTGAGGCACGTCTAAGCCCTTTTCATTCATAGTTCTCTGAATTCTTGCAACCACACCATTTGAACGTCCAGTGTTTACGGCAGTTGTGTCACTTGGTACAATCATTTTAATGCTTGACCAGGCATCATATTCATCAATAACTTTCTCGAAGTGCATCATATATATCTTTTGAAGATCCACTTTTGCACCAGACCTTACAACCCAGCCTTTAAGGAGGTGTCTTACATCTCAAGACAAGCACTAGTTGCACTTTTGATGCAGACCACTTGGTATTCCTGTTTCACTAATCTTTTCCCATCAAAATGGAGACAATAAACCCTTCTCTTCCTTTAGAAGTGACTTAATCTCACCCTTCGGAGGTTTTTTTCTGCAAGTCTGATAACTCCTCGCCATACTCCTGATTG
>NC_089753.1:47684428-47694428 GCF_040412425.1 Macrobrachium rosenbergii
ATATATATATATATATATATATGTTTGTGTGTACAGCAACTGCAGACCTTATACCTCCCTCTAGCAAGTGTCATGACTGTCGACCTAACCGCGCAACGACTCCTTGCTGCTGGGAGAAAGAGTGCTGGTGTCTGGTACAATACATGTACATACACTACCGGGGTCTAAGCGATGACAGGCAGGGCAGCCGATCGAGACTACAGTCTAACCCAAAGCCAAATCAAATTCCTTCAAAAGAAGGCATCGTGCTTACCCCATACGAATGGAAAAAACACGCACGTTAAAAAAAAAAAAAAGCAAGTGTCATGAATCTATATGCAGATTCGTGTGAGACTGTAAGACTTGCATGTGGCCATATTCATATTTTTTTTCTCTAAACAAGAAACGGCTTGAAAAACCAGAGACATCCATCACTATCACGACCATACTTTTATTTGAATCTCGCACGGGCTCCCAGCAACTTCAAAAACCAGCAGAGAAACGTATCCATATATCTTGAAAGATCATTTAGATTCCACCGTGTGAAAGAGCATCATTGTAAGTGGTGGGGGAAGGGGGAAGGAGTGAAGGAACCTACCACGCTCCCATTATCACCGGGAATATTCCGCGAAATCATAAACTGTCACGTAAATCACGCACTCTTCTCCCTCAAGTTCTGTTATAAGCATCGTAATGGCTTCAGTTCCCCCGTCCCTTCCCAGATTTATTGCATGCGTTGCAAGGGGAAAGGAAAGCAACACAGCTCGTGTGTGTGTGTGTATGTGTGTGATAGTAAAAGCTGGTGGTTATCCTTGACCTACTAAGGAAAGACAGCGAGTGCTTTTGGGTCCGAAGGCAAAATAGAATAACAACAGTTCGGTGCGGAAGAAATATATTTATGAAGTGTCAATTGGGGCAGCATGTGAAATATTATGAAGGAAAGTGCAGTATTTCTTTCAGTTTAGGTACGAGATTCAAGAACTCTGAAAGTAAAAATAGAAAAAAATAGAAAAAACTTTTTTTTTATTATCGAGTGTCAAATATACGGCCTTCGAAATTTATTTTGACTTTGCGCAGCCCTTTTTCAAGAACTTTGAAAATTAACGAAAGTGAAATGTACGACCTCGAAATTTATTTTGACACTGAGCAGCACTTTTCAAGAACTTTGAAAATAAAAGCAACTCGGAAAAGGCTTTTGTTTATTAACGAAAGTGGACGTTACCACTTCGAATTTTATTTTGACATCGCACAACCCCTTTCCAAGAACTTTGAAAATAAAAACAACTTAGAAAAGTCTTTTGTTTATTAATGAGAGTGGAATTCACGACCTTCGAATATTATTTTGACATTGCGCAGCTTCATTTAAAGAACTTCGAAAATAACAACAAATTGGAAAAAGTTTTTGTTTATTAATGAGTGTTAGATTTACAGCCTCGACTTTTATTTTGACTTTGCGCAGCCCGTTCCATCTTCCCCGGAATGCGTGGCTCGAATCTATTTTATCATATTTTATTAAATTTCGCATAGCGAAATTCACCCACCGGTCAGCGTTCCCTGGTTGCAAGGTACCGTGGAACACGAAGTATATTTTGATCCTTTATTTATTCACTAAATTGTTTTTCAGACAGTTGATGTCGAGTTTTCAAACCTTCTACTTTAAGTAAAACATAATTGAAAAGTGTCTTTCACTAAGAAAGTGAAACGAGACCATCATGAAATTTGCCCCGGTGCAATGTCAGGTGAAAAGGTTTGAGAGAAATCGTGTGTGTGTGTGTCTGTCTGTCTATTTGGATATATAAAGTTGTGTGGGATTTGCAGCTGACGTTCTGGAAATTTGAGGAAACTCCCCGGCATTAATTGTGCTGTGCTTGCAGATTTTCCAGCGACCCTTATTCCTTTAATAGTTAGGGTGAAAAACTGAAGTAATTTGATTATGGTTGAAAATTTTTGTGTGAAGAAATTGACAGTTGTTGCTTAGCCATATTGTGTAGGCTTATTCGTCATTGACCAATTTTTTGGTAATGATTTGATAATCCGATCATTTTATGTCATTCGTACTTTATTCGATTTTTCGTGATTTGATAATCTGATAATTTTATATTATTTGATTTTTTGTGATTTGATAATCTGATAATTTTATGTCATTCGTACTTTGTTCGATTTTTCTTTTTTTTTTTGCTATAGGTTGCATAATCTGATCATTTTGTTATATGTGAAATTAGCAGCTGCTGCCTAGTCATTTTGTAGAACTTCATTCGTGTTTAATTATTTTGCTGTAATCTTAATAATCCGATCATTTAATTTAATTATTTAGAAAATAATTCTTGCATTCGGTTAATGACCTTTGAAATGCTGTAGGCAAGAGTATTGCTCTTGTAAAAAAAAAAAAAAAGCATTCATGAAAGCCATTTTTATTTCGGGTTTTATGACGATTTCAGAATAGAAAGCGAAATTCAAATTGCATTCTATTTTACGGAATGAGCGGCCTGTCGGTGGTAGAAATGTTATTTATCTAAAAAAATATATATTTTTAATGCGCCCGAGGCTAAACTCATGTCTGTATGATTTATTTTCTAAACCGGGGTTCGTGCTTCATATTGAAGGTGGTGCATTATTTTTGTATGTTTGTGTGAATTGATGCTCCTTACTATTTCAGCGTTATATATCTGTAATTTACTTTTTAACTTTAGTAACCTTATTTATTTCAATAATTCACCTTTTAACTTTATCAACTTTATATTTCAAAAATTTACCTATCTACTTTTCAACTTTATATTTCAATCATTGTAACTTAACCCTCTCTAATCAGAATTACTTTCAAGGTATTCTTTATATTGTTATTCATTATATATTCTTTATATAAAGAATATATAATGAATAACAATATAAAGAATACCTTGAAAGTAATTTTGGTTAGAGAGAACACTGATTCGAAAGCTGATAAAGCTCAAAGGTAATTTGTTGAAGTAAAGCTGGTCATTATATATTTTTTATATTGTTATTCATTGTTATTCATTATATTGTTATTGCAATGTGCTTCATTCGAGGTTGATGTTACGGACCTAATTATGCTTCAATGTTTGTTTATTAATATTTTTTTTAATATTTGTTTAATAACGGGTCACCATCCTGTCCAAATATCATAGGCAGGACAACTCACCCCTCACCATTTATATATTTATTTTTATTTATTAATTTTTTATTCATTTATTTATTTTTATTTATTTACTAGCTCTTCACAATCCCGTCCAAATATCAGGGAGAGGACAACCCACCCTTTCACCATTTATATATACATTTATTTATTTGTATTCATTTTATTTATTCATTTATTTATTTATATATTTATTTATATTTATTTATTAACTCGTCACAATCCATTCCAGGCGTCAGAGATATTAACTAGTTACAATCCAGTCCAAATATCAATTGGTCGGACAACCCTTCCCCTAACCCCCTTACCCCCTCCCCTTACCCTCCTCCCCCTCATGACGTCTCTTTCCTCTCCCAAAACGGAGAGACGAATACGTCGCACACGAAAGGCAACTCCTTTAACTGGTAAAACAAACATTTTTATTGGTGTGGATTCTGGGAAACCATCTGCTGTTAAAAGAAATACTCTCTCTCTCTCTCTCTCTCTCTCTCTCTCTCTCTCTCTCTCTCTCTCTCTCTCTCTCTCTCTCTCTCTCTCTGCAACTAACAGCTGGGTTTCACTGGCAAAATTATCAGCTGTTTTGGGATATATTCTCTCTCTCTCTCTCTCTCTCTCTCTCTCTCTCTCTCTCTCTCTCTCCAGTTAACAGCCGGGTTTTAATGCCAATAATCTCCTATGCTTAGGAATTTCTCTCTCTCTCTCTCTCTCTCTCTCTCTCTCTCTCTCTCCGTCATTAACAGCTGGGTTTTAATGCTGGGTTTTAATGCCAATAATCCTATGTTTAGGGAATTTCTCTCTCTCTCTCTCTCTCTCTCTCTCTCTCTCTCTCTCTCTCTCTCTCTCTCTCTCTCTCTCTCTTATTATTAACAACTGGGTTTCAGTGCCAATAATCTCAGTTGTTTAAAGAATCTCTCTCTCTCTCTCTCTCTCTCTCTCTCTCTCTCTCTCTCTCTCTCTCTCTCTCTCTCTCTCTCTCTCTCTCTCTCCAATTAACAGCTGGGTTTTAATGCCAATAATCTCCTATCCTATGTTTAGGAATTTCTCTCTCTCTCTCTCTCTCTCTCTCTCTCTCTCTCTCTCTCTCTCTCTCTCTCTCTCTCTCTCTCCGTCATTAACAGCTGAGTTTCAGTGCCAATAATCTCAGTTGCTTAAGGGAATCTCTCTCTCTCTCTCTCTCTCTCTCTCTCTCTCTCTCTCTCTCTCTCTCTCTCTCTCTCTCTCTCTCTCTTTCCTTGTCGAATTCTTTACAGACTTTTATCAAGACATCTGCGTTTTCTACTCGAATATTTTACGGTATATAATTACATATTTAAGTCATGCGTGTACGCATGCGCGTGTCTTATTTCGTTCAGTTCATATGCATCATCGGTAACGAATCTCTTTTTGCAATTTGCTCGTCCAAGTGCAAATGTAACAGCACTTTGTCCTAATGTAATAAATTTCCACTATGGTAGCGTGCTTGAGCGATATATTTTATGACGTCTGGTGGAAGTAATTGCTGTGTTTGTGAAAGAATCGACAGGCACTTAGGTTTTGCGACTCTTAATCACCATTAAACTCCTGTGATTTAGTAGTTATAACCCCTTTATAAAATTGTATCTTTCCTAGATAGTGACCCCCAAGGGTTTGCGGGGGTCGTTATCTAGGACTACTATTTCTTGGGGGTCATTATCTTGATGATTCACAGTCTTTTGTTTATGTTTTTACGGTAATCCCCAACGGGCTTGTACTAAACACGCCGCAAAGGTGGATAAAACCGAGTTAAAACCCTTGGGGGTCACTATATGGGGAAGATCCAAATTGGTTTACACTGCGCTGAATGAGTGGAGAATGATTAATTGCCACTTTTGGTAGCGCTGTTGTTTTTTTCCGTCCTTTCAATTAATAAGACCAGTTTCGATTTATTTTTTTCAATATGAAATATTTTCCATTTTAATCTCCTTACAAAAGTTAACATTTTTAATATGCCGATTCAGTATTTGGTAGAAGGCCAATAAAATTCCAGTAATTGGAAACCGCATTTTGTATCAGAACAGTAGCTGGAAAAGATCCTTTGTAGGGCCAAAAATTGGAAAATATAGTTGGTATCAGATCAGTTATTGGGAAACCATTTGTATCAAATTGCTTCAAGAAAACAGTTTTTTTATTTTTGTTTTTTTTTTACATATCAGTAACCAGGAGAGCTCCTTTGTAATAGGCCAGAAATGAGAAAATATAGTTTGAATTTGAACACTCACATGAAAACCATTTGTATAACGTATTTCCAAGAGTTTGTGCAGAGATGATTTCCCTAAGGAAAAAAAAAAAGAGTTGGTCTCTGTTATACAAATCCCACGACTCTGGTATACTCGCAGAAGCAGAAGAAAATCTCAAGGGCGGTTGTCGATTCAGTGGTACGTGAAACCTGTTGTACATAGGAACTTCAAATTTTGTGTAGGTTCCTGAGAGTTTTTGTTTAGACGTTATGATTTTGTGCTTGATACGTTTAGAACTGATTCCATAAACTAAACTACCTGAGATTGTATTTGGAGATTTTTCAATATTTTGCGCCAAATTTTTATAAAACAGAGACTACAATCTTGTGTATTTTTTGGCAAACTGTCTTCATTATAAAAACTTTGTTTAATTCAGTTGAGACAAATTAGGTCCTAATATTCTCTCTCTCTCTCTCTCTCTCTCTCTTAGTGTGTTCTTCTGCGTTTTACGTAAATGATTTTCCTTAAAGATATTGCTGAAGTTGTTTTTCTTGTAAACGCGAGGTCTTAATTTACTTGGATCTCATCCTGGAATAAAAAAATTTTATTCCACTTATGACTTCCCTTCAGGACAAGGGATGAGAGAGAGAGAGAGAGAGAGAGAGAGAGAGAGAGAGAGAGAGAGAGAAATAAGGAAAAACTTTATAATTATCTTAAGGTGAAATTATCTACTTACAACGCACAGCCACGAGAGAGAGAGAGAGAGAGAGAGAGAGAGAGAGAGAGAGAGAGAGAGAGAAGGAAAATCTTGAATATTATCTGCTGGTAACATTACCTACTAGAATTGCGTAACCACACAGAGAGAGAGAGAGAGAGAGAGAGAGAGAAGAGAGAGAGAGAGAGAGAGAGAGAGGGAGGAGGGGAGGGGGAGAGGGAGAGGCGTAAAATCTTGAATATTATTTACTGGTAACATTGGAAAGAAAATCTTCGAATATTATCTTATGGTAAAATTATCTACGTAAAACGCACAACCACATGAGAGAGAGAGAGTTGTAAATTTTCTTTTTTTACCAGTATCAAAATTTTCCCCATACAGATTTCGGTTTTTTTTTTATTAAATCAGATTTTCTTCTCGACGCCACGTTGAAGGAGTGTTGGAATTCCTCGTGTAAATGTTTTAAATATCTTATATATATATATATATATATATATATATATATATATATATATATATATATATATATATATATATATATATATATATATATATATATATATATATATATATATATATATAGTATCAAGTCTTTGTTATACAGAATGTGATATACAACAGAAAAGTAAATGAGAGGAGATATGTACAAGGACAGAAAGTTGGATGTTATGACAGTTATCGAGACAAAAGTGAAAGGGCAGGGTGTTCAGGAAGTTTCCCCAGAAAGAAGTTTCTTTTTACACATCACAAATTTTCACCACATGATCTTTCTTCCAACATAGCCAGCTAATTACACATCATTTTGACAAACCTCTCATGCTCCATCCTCTCCATATGACCAGACCACCTCAGGACACTGATTCGTCTTTTCACCAGTACTAAGCTTTTATCAAAATTGTCCAATTTCTAAATTTTTTTGCCTTACAGTTTGGTCATTGGTTATTCAGGTGATTAATCGTTGATCTCGGAATGTGTTTTAGAGCCCTTATTATATGTGTGTATGTGTGTGTAATTAACGTTTTTATTCGGTTTTAATTAATCTGAGAAGACATTTGGTATATTTATTAGCTTTTCAAGATTAACATGCATTATTGTCAGTCTCTGAAAGAAACGTATTACTAGATATCAAAATCGACCCTTCAACTTCAGCCATTCCTCCTTCAAAAAAAAAAGGGCAGGAAAAGGGTTGAAAAGGCTCTGGAAGGATTGAGGATGATCACAGAGCCTGCCGCTCGGCGGAGTTCAGAGCAAGCCGAAAGGAATAAGGAAGGATTCGGTCGTCGGAAGGGATTAAGTGGTCCCTTAGTATCCTGTAAACCCCCGTCTTTCAGACGCCATAGCACTGTATGTCCCGACAGACCAAGGATCCTTCTTGTCCTCATACCCTGTGGCTCCTACGAAGGTTTCTTATTTATTATTATTATAACTGGTGATGAAATCCACAGTGACGTCATTGTAATTATGAATTAAAAATATAAGCAAAACGAGATCTTTCAGGTTCTCGAGAGCTCCCGTGTTGTATGTATTTTTAATATATATTTACACTTACACCATAGTGGATTTCATCACCATTTAACCTCTCTCTGTCTCGTCTATCACACACACACACACACACAAACACACACACATCAATCAACAGGTTCCCAAAGCTGGGCCACTCAACCAGCGCAAAGTGCTGCGCAAAGACTGATGACACTGACACGAAATACACTTTCCCCTGAATGAATACTTAACAAGGGAGAAATTCGATACAACGTGATGAAGAGTACAGGACAAAAGTAAAACAAATTCTTTAATCACCTGGATATCAGAAATAGAGTAATCAATAGTATTCTGTTAATGGGAAATCAAGCTGCAATGATTTTCTTATCAGATCTTCCAAGGAATCCTGCCTTACTCCGGGGAAGCAGCTTCTAGAGAGGGCACTCCCCTTCAAGGGTGCCTTCAAGAGACAGGCCACCTAAGGCGCCTTTGGCCCTCACCCATGTTGTACTCACCAGGCTCACTTCCTCCGATAAAGCAACCTCTGCGTCGGACCCTTCCTTTAAGGGCGCCCTCAAGAGACTGGCATGCCTTGGGGGCTTTTGGATCCCATCCTTGAAGTTCTTGGGCCCTCTCCATGCCCGCTTCCCCAGCCTGGAAGGATAGGATACCTGCCTTCCTCCGAGGAAGCAGCCTCTGGGTCAGACCCTTCCCTTCAAGAGTGCCCTCAAGAGACTGGCGAGCCTTGTGGGCTTTTAGGCCTCATCCGTGAAGTTCGTTGGCCCTCTCAATCCCCGCTTCACTAGCCTGGCAGGATACCTGCCTTCCTCCAAGAAAGCAGCCACTGGGACGGACGTTTCCCTTCAAGGGTACCCTCAAGAGACTGGTGAGCCTTGTGGGCTTTTGGGCCTCATCCTTGAAGTTCTTTGGCCCTCTCCAAACCCTTTTCACCAGCCTGGCAGGATACCTGCCTTCCTCCGAGGAAGCAACCTCTGGGTCGGACCTTTCCCTCCAGGGGTGCCCTCAAGAGACTGGTGGGCCTTGTGGGCTTTTGGGCCTCATCCTTGAAGTTCTTTGGCCTCCCCATGCCAGCTTCATTAGCCTGGCAGGATGCCTGCCTTCCTCCAAGGAAGCAGTTTCTGGGTCAGGCCCTTCCCTTCAAGGTGCCCTCAAGAGACTGGCGAGCCTTGTAGGCTTTTGGGTACTATCCCTGAAGTTCTTGGGTCCTCTCCATGTCCCCTTCCCCTACCTGGCAGGATACCTGCCTTCCTCCGAGGAAGCAGCCTCTGGGTCGGACCCTTCCCTTCAAGGGTGCCCTCAAGAGACTGGCGAGCCTTGTGGGCTTTCGGAACTCATCCTTGAAGTTCTTTGGCCCTCTCCATGCCTGCTTCCCCAGCCTGGCAGGATACCTGCCTTCCTGAGGAAGCAGTCTCTGGGTCAGACCCTTCCCTTGAAGGGTACCCTCAAGAGATTGGTGAGGCTTGTGGGCTTTTGGGCCTCATCCTTGAAGTTCTTGGATCCTCTCCATGCCCGCTTCCCCAGCCTGGCAGGATACCTGCCTTCCCCCGAGGAAGCAGCCTCTGGGTCGGACCTTTCTCTTCAAGGGTGCCCTCAAGAGACTGGCAGGCCTTGTGGGCTTTTGGGCCTTATCCTTGAAGTTCTTTGGCCCTCTCCAGGCCTGCTTCCCAAGACTAGCAGGATACCTGCCTTCCTCTGAGGAAGCAGCCTCTGGGTCGGACCCTTCCCTTCAAGGGTGCCCTCAAGAGACTGGCAAGCCTTGTGGGCTTTCGGGCCTCATCCTTGAAGTTCTTGGGCCCTCTTAGGCCCACTTCCCCAGCCTGGCAGGATACCTGCCTTCCGAGGAAGCAGCCTCTGGGTCAGACCCTTCTGTTCGAGAGTGCCCCCAAGATACTGGCGAGCCTTGTGGGCTTTTGGGCCTCATCCTTGAAGTTGTTGGGCCCTCTCCGTGCCCGCTTCCCCAGCCTGGAAGGATAGGATACCTGCCTTCCTCCGAGGAAGCAGCCTCTGGGTCGGACTCTTCCCTTCAAGGTTGCCCTCAAGAGACTGGCGATCCTTGTGGGCTTTTCGGCCTCATCCTTGAAGTTCTTTGGCCCTCTCCAGGCCCGCTTCCATAGCCTGGCAGGATACCTGCCTTTCTTCGAGGAAGCAGCCTCTGGGACAGACCCATCCCTTCAAGGGTGCCCTCAAGAGACCGGCAAGCCTTGTGGGCTTTTGGGGTTCATCCTTGAAGTTTTTGGGCCCTCTCCAGGCCCGCTTCCCCCATCCTGGCAGGATACCTGCCTTCCTCTGGGGAAGCAGCCTCTGGGTCAGACCCCTCCCTTCAAGGGTGCCCTCAAGAGACTGGCGAGCCATGTGGACTTTCGGGCCTCATCCTTGAAGTTCTTTGGCCCTCTCTATGCCCACTTGCCCAGCCTGGCAGGATACTTGCCTTCCTCCAAGGAAACAGACTCTGGG
>NC_089753.1:47704428-47736928 GCF_040412425.1 Macrobrachium rosenbergii
TCATTATTGATAAACTTTTATTCCACTTAATATTTATTTCGGTGATGGCTGCGTGTCAAAATACAGTCTATTGTTGATCCTTCTACATATTCCGAGACTGGATAAAATAAAATGGTCATTCAGACCGGAAAATTAATTTAATATGTGTGTTACAGTTAAAAACAGAGAGAAATCTTAGAAAAAATTAGAAACAATACGGTAATTCCCACCATAATTATTCCATGGTATATAATCCACACTTAAATCCCTAAAGAAATATTCCCCTGTAGGCAATGCTAAATGTTCTTTGCAGCGTTCTTTCGTCCCCTAGCCGCGATCCCTTTCGTTCTTCTTACAGAACCTCCGTTCATATTCTCTTTCTTCAATCTTATTTTCCTTAACCCTCTCCTAACAGTTGTTTCATAGTGCAGCTGCGATGTTTTCTTCTTGTTTCATGTTTAAAATCTTTACTCTCAGTTTCCCTTTCAGCGCTGAATGACCTCATAGGTCCCAGCGCTTGGCCTTTGGCCTAAATTTTATATTCCATTCCATTCCTAAAGAAGTATTAAACAAAAGTTCTCAGTAAAATCTTGACACAGTTACTCAAAGATACAGTGAGCCCCTCACCCCAGTAAGACAATTATGAGTGATAGCCTGTTCCTCCTTCCTCTCATTTTTTCCCTCTCTCTCAGATATGTCAATGTGTTCTAGATACCAACATACGAAATTCCCCTCGCCACCCTTAGGCACCCTTAGTCGCCCCTCGCTGAACTTAATCGTCTTGATGTTTATTGAAATCAATGCCAACTCGTGTCAATCGGCGACGAAGTGTCACAGTGAAGAATATGAATGTCAGTTCCATTTTGACAGGTCATGTGATTATCGCTTTCTTTTTGACTTATGTTGTAGGGATATTACTTTCTCTATTACTTATGTCGTATGAAAATAACTTTCTTTTTGGCTTTTGTTGTAGGAATATTACTTTCTTTATTACTAATGTCGTACGAAAATAACTTTCTTTTTTACTTATGTTGTAGGAATATTACTTTCTTTATTACTTATGTCGTATGAAAACAACTTTCTTTTTGGCTTTTGTTGTAGGAATATTACTTTCTTTATTACTTATGTCGTATGAAAATAACTTTCTTTTTGACTTAGCTCATGTGAATGTCGCTTTCTTTTGAGCTTATGTTGTAGGAATATTACTTTCATTTTTACTTATGTCATATGAAAATAACTTTCTTTTTTACCTATGTCATGTGAATGTCGCTTATATTTTGTCCTGTGTTGTATGAATATCACTTTCTTTCTGACGTATGTTGTAGGAATATCACTTTCTTTTTTACTTATGTTGTAGGAATGTCACTTTCATTGTGACTTATGACTGGGAATATCACTTTCTTTTTTACCTATGCTGGAGGAATATTACTTTCTTTTTTATTTATGTTGGAGGAATATCACTTTCTTTTTTATTTATATTGGAGGAATATCACTTTCATTTTTATTTATGTTGGAGGAATATCACTTTCTTTTTTACTTATGTTGTAGGAATATCACTTTCTTTTTTACTTATGTTGTAGGAATATAGCTTTCTTTTTGCTTATATTGTAGGAATGTCACTTTCATTGTGACTTATGACTAGGAATATCACTTTCTCTATGTCCTGTGTTGGAGGAGTATCACTTTCTTTTTTACCTGTGCTGGAGGAATATCACTTTCTTTTTAATTTATGATGTAGGAATATCACTTTCTTTTTTACTTATGTTGTAGGAATATCACTTTCTTTTTGGCGTATGTTCTAGGAATGTCTCTTTCTTTTTGGCTTATGTTGTAGGAATATCACTTTCTTTTTTACCTATGTTGGAGGAATATCACTTTCTTTTTTATTTATGTCATAGGAATATCACTTTCTTTTTGACTTATGTTGTAGGGATATCACTTTCTTTTTGACTTATGTTGTAGGAATATCACTTTCTTTTTACTTATGTTGTAGGAATATCACTTTCTTTTTACGTGTTTTGGAGGAATATCACTTTCTTTTTATTTATGTTGTAGGAATATCGCTTTCTTTTTTACTTATGTTGTAGGAATATCACTTTCTTTTTTACTTATGTTGCAAGAATATAACTTTCTTTTTCACCTATGTTGTAGGAACAACACTTTCTTTTTTGACTTATGCCATATGAATATCACTTTCATTAAGGCTTATGTCATGTGAATATCATTTTCCTTATGACTTATGTCATGTGAATACACTTTCATAATGACTTATGTCATTTGGATATCACCTTTCATTATGACTTATATCTTATGAATATCACTTTCATTATGACTTATGTCTTATGAGTATCACTTTCATTATGACTAATGGCATATAAATATTATATTTCTTTACGATTGATGGTCATATGAAGATCACTTTCCTAAAAATGTCATGTGAATATCACTTTCATAATGAGTGTGTTATATGAATATCACTTGCATTATGACTTATGGTCATATAAATATCACTTTCATTGTGAATTATGTCATGTGAATATCACTTTTCTTATGTTTTATTTCGTATGAATATCACTGTCTTTATGACATGTCATATGAATGTAATTTTCCCCATGACTGATGTCATATGAACATCAATTTCATTATGATTTATGTCGTATATCACTTTCATAATGACTGTCGTATGAATATCACTCTCCTTATGACTTATGTCATTTCTTAGTCTTATGCAATAGATTTTCATTTTATGACTGTGTTATATTGACAGAGAGAACCATAGTAAAATATTATAAAACTTGGAAATAATATTTTAGATATTTTTCCTACCTCAGTTGGCACTCAGTGCCATCTGGATTTGAGAGTGAACTTGTTGGCACTTCGAAGGGTAATGGTCGGGCGTTTGGGCCAAAGGACCCTGCTCGGCTTTTGGGCATCCGAGGGCGGAGGTCACGTTGAAGTAAGGATGGTTAGTTTAGGTAAGGTTGGGGAATATCTACAGTAGATTGTTTTTTTGATTTTGTAGGTATTACTGGGACTAAATTAGCGGAAAGTCTGGTTGTATGTGTGTATTATATATATGTATAAAAGCCATTATATGTAATTTATATGAATATTGCTTCTGCTTTTTCATTTATCATTGGTTTATTTGTTAGACTTCTTTTTCATCATAGCCGTCATTTCCAGATATTTTTAGTTAACACAAATACGTAACTTTCTCTCTCTCTCTCTCTCTCTCTCTCTCTCTCTCTCTCTCTCTCTCTCTCTCTCTCTCTCTCTCTCTTGAGTGGTATGGAAGAATTTGATAACGAGGGCATGTGTTCTATTCAATTTTGTCATTCAATCTCTCAAGTAACCGCCCCTTCCCCCACACACAACAGATCGAGGACATAACACTTGGATATGTCCCTCTCTTCGTTGTAATCGAATCATCCACCTGCAGATTTCCCTAATTGGATTTCACCTACAGACAGGAGCCTGCCAGTCTCTCTCTCTCTCTCTCTCTCTCTCTCTCTCTCTCTCTCTCTCTCTCTCTCTCTCTCTCTCTCTCTCGTCGTAAGTGCGTCTGGAAAGAATGTGTTTAATATCTTTCTTATTTCACCCATCTATATAATTTTTGTCAAAGAATTTAAAGTCTCTCTCTCTCTCTCTCTCTCTCTCTCTCTCTCTCTCTCTCTCTCTCTCTCTCAAGTGTGTCACTCATATTTATGTCACATGTCTGGAAATAATGTTTAATATCTTTCTTATTTATATATTATCCATTTTTAGTATTTTATTTCCACAAAATTTAAAGTCTCTCTCTCTCTCTCTCTCTCTCTCTCTCTCTCTCTCTCTCTCTCTCTCTCTCTCTCTCTCTCTCTCTCTCTCTCTCTCTCTCTCTCTCTCTCTCTCTCAAGTGTGTCACTCATATATGATGTTCACAGGTTTTCAAAGAATCTGTTTAATATCTTTCCTATTCCACCCATTTTTCTGATCCTTTTTAAAAAAATTTAAACCCTCTCTCTCTCTCTCTCTCTCTCTCTCTCTCTCTCTCTCTCTCTCTCTCTCTCTCTCTCTCTCTCTCTCTCTCTCGCTGCTTCCAGTCTACGCCACCAAGCTCTCTGGACCTTGAGGAAAAATCATTTTTCTTGCATGAAGGACATTCAGCTGAGGCAATGTCTATCAATTTCTTTTTGTTTTATCTCTGCTTTTATTCCAGTCCTCTGTTGCTTAATTCTCTTCCTTCCTCCTAATTTCCTCCTCCTCCTCCTCCTCCTCCTCCTCCTCCTCCTCCTCCTCCGCATGAAGGAGGTGTTCTTCCCCAATCGATAACCTCTATGGCATCGTTATAAACTTTCGATCCCAAAATTCCAAGCGGCAAGTTATAAATGCGATAAGTCTCTTGTCGCACTGCTTCCTCTTCCCCTCCTCCTCCTCCTCCTCCTCCTCCTCCTCCTCCTCCTCCTCCTCCTCCTCCTCCTCCTCCTCCCGGTAAGAGAGAGAGAGAGAGAGAGAGTTAATGAAGATGACAGTATAATGTCGACTAGCGAAGGGCGTCAAGCTGAATCTCTCTTCTTTATTTACTTGAATTTTGCACCAGATGCATCTTGTCGGTCTCAACGCCTTGCCTTGTTCTTGCTATTCTTACTTATTCTTTTTTTTTTCATGGCAGTGCTAGTTAAATATACATATTTATATACATGTTTGTGTATATGTATATGTATATGTATATGTATATATATATATATATATATATATATATATATAATATATATACATTAAAATTAAAGCAAAATTTTCCTTTTCTGTTTTACTTTAAAGTGTTGAATATAAACCTCTTACAGGTATAATATTAACTGATTGATGAATCATTGTTAACTGGCGTGGCACTGCCTATGGTCATCGCTTGAAATGAATAATTTGGGAAAGAATTTTCGAAATATATTTTCTGTGGACATTTACTTCTTCTTCTTCTTCTTCTTCTTCTTCTTCTTCTTCTTCTTCTTCTTCTTCTTCTTCTTCTCGGCTTAATCCCTAGCCTGGGTCGCTGTTTTTAATGAGCCTCCTCCAGCTGTTTTTAACCTTGAACAGCTCATTTCGTAATTGGTTTTGGCAGATGTTTAACGGACGGGTGCCCTTCCCTCCGGCCTCCAACCCTCTGCGTTAATCCGGGATTGCAGAAAAGTCTCTTAATCCTTACAAACACTTAAATCCTTCAAATCCTTATATTAATTTTTTGGAGGAATCTTATTCAGAGATCCTAAAAATTCACCACATAGAATTGGGATCTTACTTATGAATGATTCTTATCTGGTTTATCAAAATCTTACCTATCAGTTGTCTACATATAGGATTAAAATCTTACTTATCAATAGTCTTTTATATAAGATTAAAATCTTACCTATCAGTGGTTTATATATAGGATTAAAATTTTGTCTATCAACAGTCTATATACAGGATTAAAATCTTGCCTATCAGTAGTCTACACATAGCTTTAAGATCTTACCTGTCATAAGTCTGTATAAAGGATTGAAATCTTATCTATCAGAAGTCTGTATATAGGATTAAAATCTTATCCATCAAAAGTCTGTATACAGGATTAAAATCTTACCTATCATTACTCTGTATATAGGATTAAAATTTTACCTATCAGTAGTTTGTATATAGGATTAAAATCTTACCTATAAGTAGTCTATATTGTACTAAAATCTTACCTATCATTACTCTGTATATAGGATTAAAATCTTACCTATCAGTAGTTTGTATATAGGATTAAAATCTTACCTATAAGTAGTCTGTATATAGTACTAAAATCTTACCTGTCAGTAGTTTGTATATAGGATTAAAAACTTACCTATCAGTAGCTTGTATATAGGATTAAAATCTTACTTATCAGTAGTCTGTATATGGGATTAAAATCTTACCTATCAGTAGTCTTTATATAAGATTATAATTTTGCCTATCAGCAGGCTATATATAAGATTAAAATCTTACCTATCAGTAGTCTGTATATAGGACTAAAATCTTCCCTATCAGTGGCCTGTATATAAGATTAAAATCTTACCTGTCAATAGTCTGTATAAAGGATTGAAATCTTACCTGTCAGTAGTCTATACATAGGATTAGAATCTTACCTATCAATTGTCTATATAGGATTAAAATCATACCTGTCAGTAGTCTATGTAGACAACTGATAGGTAAGATTCTAATCTTACCTATCAATTGTCTATATAGGATTAAAATCTTACCTATCAACAGTCTATATACAGGATTAAAATCTTACCTATCAGTATTCTACATATTGGATTAGAATCTTACCTATCAACAGTTTGAATATAGGATTAGAATCTTACCTATCAGTGGTCTGTATACAGGATCAAAATCTAACCTGCCAGTAGTCTGTGTATAGTATTAAAATCTTACCTATCAATAGTCTGGATACAGAATTAAAGTCTTACCCGTCAGTAGTCTGTATATGGGATTAAAATCTAACATATCAGTGTTCCACATATAGGATTATGATAATGCTCTGGCTTATTACTGATAATTCCTGCACTTGTTCTAATAAATTATGGATTTCTCATTTATACAGGATAATTATTTAGCCATACGTAACTTGTAAGCTCATTTATAAATCGTCAAGAAAAATGTATAATCTGTCGCCATTAACTGGATTAGGGAGAATATATACATAATATTAACTTTGATGTGATAGAAGCTTCTATTATATTCCTTGGTCGAAATGACATTCAAAGTAATAAATAGGAAATAAGTCTTGTTTAAAGCTCCCTTATCATGCCTTCACATTAATACCCACAGAGAGAGAGAGAGAGAGCACATAAACGAGAGAGAGAGAGAGAGAGAGAGAGAGAGAGAGAGAGAGAGAGAGAGAGAGAGAGAGAGAGAGAACACACACACACAAACCAGAGAAAGAGAGAGAGAGGGAGAGAGAGAGAGAGACAGAGAGAGAGAGAGAGAGAGAGAGAGAGAGGGAGAGACACACAGAAACACGACTGAACCTGAGAGAGAGAGAGAGAGAGAGAGAGAGAGAGAGAGAGAGAGAGAGAGAGAGAGAGCGTAATCGCCCACACACAAAGAGAGAGAGAGCGCGCCCACACACAAACGAGAGAGAGAGAGAGAGAGAGAGAGAGAGAGAGAGAGAGAGAGAGAGAGAGAGAGAGAGAGAGAGAGAGCCGACCATGACACTGAAGTCTGAAGGACTGCCAGGAACGTATTCAAATTAGCCTTAATCAGATGGCTGTAAGCAAGGTTGAGACGTGATTAAATCGTGTTCATATTAAGACTTTTCATATTTACGGCAAGAAATCAGACAGAGGATGAAAGTCAGCGTATCAGAGCAGTAATAATAATAATAATAATAATAATAATAATAATAATAATAACAACGTGAACCTTTGTACCGTTATGTAAATTAATCTGGTAATCCATCATAAGCCATTTCTCGACTCTTTGTACACATCTGATGTGGCCTTAAGCAATAATTGCCTTTTAAGTAAATAGTGTTTTACTCCGAAGATGGTTGCACACTGTTTTAAGTGTTATATATATAATGTATATATATATATATATATATATATATATATATATATATATATATATATATATATATATATATATATATATATATATATATATATATATATATATATATATATATATATATATACACACAAGTGTTATATATAACAAGTGTATATTGTGTATATATGTGTGTGTGTGTGTGTAGGTGTCTCAATAAAATGTATACAACTTCAACAGCAGATAACTCAAATCAGTTTTTTTTTTCTTTTCAAATCTTACCCAAGGCTTAGCTCTGAACAAAGGAAATTCATCTAAAAATGCTATTGGAAGTATGAAAACACAGCTGAAATCCAGAGAGTACAAATCAGAGTATTAGTCAGAACCACCTACGCGCGTAACTATCTCCCGAATCATTAATAAGTTTGAATCTGATGGAACTGTGCAGAATGTACACAAGAACAGTTCTGGCGCTTGAAATGGAAAAGTTATATCCCTACATTGATCCATGCTATCAGTGACGGTGACCCAGACAGAAGAACAGAGTATTGCGCCTTAAAATGCTACGGACAGATGCTCTTGAAATCCCCACGTCTCGGCTTGCTTGCCGCAAAGATTTTCTCCGACTTTTCTGAAAACTTTTCACTACCCTTTCTTCCTTTCTTGGGATGGTTGGTGTCCGCGGTCTGCCAGAACGGTTTTTGTGTGCATTCTGCACAGTCATCGTCAAATTCAAACTTATTAATGAGATAGTGGTGGGTCTCACTGAAACTTTTTTGTACTGTCTCTAGACTTCAGCTGTGTTTTCATGCTTCCAATAGCATCTTGAAATGAATTTCCTTTGTTCAAAGCTAAGTCTTGACCCCATCATCTGTTCTTATGGGTAAGATCTGGACAAAAAATTTATATGAGCTATCTGCTGTTGAAGTGTGTATACATTTTATTGAGACACCTGTGTGTGTATATATATATATATATATATATATATATATATATATATATATATGTGTATATCTATCTATCTATTTGTCTGTCTATATATACATATGTGTGTATATATATGTATGTATGTATATATATCAATAGAGAGAGAGAGAGAGAGATATGTGTATGTAGTTTTGTGTGCAAATCAATAATTTAATATTACAAGAATTTCAGATGCTACAAATTTCTAATATACCATGAACATATACAGTAAAATAAAACCCATTCACTGCGTTTAATTTAGTCTAAAAATTAAAAAATTGAAGCATCTAATCAACATTACAGAATTTCCTAAGTTTACAGAAAAGCCAACACAATTTTCTCACTGCATTTCAAGAATATTGTACGAGAGCAAAATTGCTCTCACGTCGAAATGTTAAGGAAAATCATAATTAAATCTTGTTGTATCCTCACACGTGACTACGTCCTTATCTGGTATCTTTGAGAGAGAGAGAGAGAGAGAGAGAGAGAGAGAGAGAGAGAGAGAGAGAGAGAGAGAGAGAGAGATTAACTTTAAGGGTATGAAAAATTACTAGAGATTCTCTCTGGCAACGAGATACGATTAGCTTGTTGATCAGTAAAATTCTTAGTAAAACGTGCAGAGAAAAATAGTTATGGAATTAATAATTGTGTGTACTGTATATGTATATATATATATATATATATATATATATATATATATATATATATATATATATATATATATATATATATATATATATATACATATATACATATATATATATATATATATATAATATATATATTATATATATTTAAACACATAGAAATATATTATATGTATATAAAAAATATATATTTATATTTATATTTATAATGTACTCTATATATAAATATATATATTATTTATATATAACATATATATATATATATATATATATATATATATATATATATATATATATGTAAATATGTTTTTTTTCTTAAGTCTTTTATCACTTTATGTGTTGCTTCTTCTATAACTGTGTGAAGATTTGCTATTGATTCCCCATCGTAGTGATGGTTGAGAAACTTATTTATATTATATAAGGCATCGCTTTGACTCACTGGTTCCCAGATTGATAAGCAGATTCTTTTAAACTCAGCATATGTTGTTATGATGTTGAATCTAACTGAATTCATACTTCTGTGTGCATCACCCTTTTCTGAACTCACGAGAAGCAAGGCTTCGTTTATTTTTGTTCTTTCATCTGTTATCCTATTGGTGGAGATACGACTGTCTGCATCTGCTAACCACTGGTTCACATAATATGATTCTAATCTAATTTTGGCAGGATTTGAATTCTCCACTTGTCCACAAAATCGTTTGGCTTGCGTAATGATGGCTGCTTGCACCATTTTGTTAAATTGAAATGTGTTAGTATGGGTAGTGTTTTTGTTATTGCTACTTGTGTTAGTACTTCTTTGAGTTCATGATACTTGTGAAGTTGGCACTGAAATTTGACTTTGTCTCTCTGCTGTTTGTCATAACTGGTAAGGTTACTAATTGCATCCCTCAATGCATCAAACGGACTCTGCATTACACTGGTATTCTAAAATCATATGACATTCTCTACCCAAAATACACAACAGTAATCAAAAATGCATCATAAAAATTATAGTATGTAAGAAAAAAATTCCTATCTATCAAACAAAAAAATTAATGAGATTAAAAAAATGTTTGAGAGAGAAAACCATAAATTTTACATATCTTTTGAGAGAGATTATTAAAAACAAAATACACTCACTGAGAGAGAGAACTTTTGAGAGAATTAATTTTCCAACTTACGTATTTTCTGTTGCCGTCTTCCGATCGTAAACTGTTGTGGTTTCGTCAACTGTTTTTCACTTCTGCGACCGCGTCGTATATTCGCCGCTTTCTGTAGACGCTTTGTTCGCTGCCTTTTTATCATTTTCGCGACCAACACAATTTCGTTGTAGCATTTGCTGCCGACGTTTACTGCTTTCGCTGCTGACGTTCACTGCTACCAATCTTCAAACATTCTGTTCAAACGTTCAGGATACGTTCACTTGTAGACATTCAGATGCTCAGTCATTCACACAGTCATTGTTGTTGCTTCGCTGGATACTCTACGGGGTTTTGACTAGTACGTTTGGGTCATTGTTTATTTGTCATTCGCCAGTGTTATGATACCTTCGTCGTTATGTTTTCGGCTGTTAATGTTTGCAGAGAGATGCTTGTTTTAAATTCTGGTATGCGTCTTTCACACTTGCACTGCGCTATTTGTCTTCGTTTTGGATCCGCTTCCGCTGACACCATTTATGTAATGTCTTCCTTATTTATTTATTATTCTTCTGTTTATATCTGCTGTTAGATTGTTGATCTGTTTAACTTTGTTATGTAGTAGCGTAGTTTTTCTTTCTTTCCCAGGAGGTCTTAAGAAGACACAATTGAATTTTCTTTCTTCATTACTACCAAAGGAATAACTTTGCAACTGAAGTACAAGGTGATAAGTTGTATCAATAGAAGGAGGGTCCAAGTGAGCCTGTCTTCTTTATCATCCCACAACAGGTGAGGCTTGCAATCTCACCCCTTCTTCTTTGTGCCTTAGCTGCTCCTTCTCTGCTGTGCTGTCTACTGCTTCTCTGCTTTCCTTACTTCTCTCTTCAGAAATGGACTTGATAAGGATTTTTGGAAGTTTTTGTCTTGCCCCTCTGTAGACGGAATCTTGGTTTTGGTCCAGCCCTGTAGATGCTTAATTGGTTAGGCTAGTCTAAAACACAGCCCATTTGGGTGGATTTCTGGAAAAAGCACCACCTTCAAAAAGGGGGTGTTTTGACGTCACCGGAACTTATAATTTCCGGTGGCTATTTATCCCGCTAAGGCCACCATGCGTTTTTTTGTTACGAATTCCTCGTGATTACGAGCTCGATTAAGGGCAGTCATGATGGCTTCATAACCACGACACAATCATAGCACTTAGCCGTGTTTTGCTTTTCTAATCACGACACGGTTTTACTGTTCTAGCTAGTTTACAAACCTCTCTGTTTCTGAGTTCTGGCCTTGTGGTGACGGCATAACCAAAACACAGAGATGTTTTTCTCTCTCTCTCTCTCTCTCTCTCTCTCTCTCTCTCTCTCTCTCTCTCAATGAAAGGTTTCTCTCTCTTTATCCCTTCATTCAGAATTTCTAGTTATATCCTTACATTACAAGAGAAATGAATGATCTCACGCTTATTTATTTAATGAATTGAAACTTTACCCTGGTGACTGGTTTAATTACCTGAGAATGGACGAGCAGACCGACATGGAATTATTTTATATGGTTTCCCCTCTTCTGGAAATTAAAAGCACACTTGTGCCAGACAGCCATTATCACTGTAGGAGAGGTTGCTAGCCCCACCACACTTCGCTTCGGCGCCACTATAGTCGTTCCTTGGGGCATATAATCCCAGAGACATGTAAAGCAACTATTCAAGTTATGCAACATGGGTTTACAAAGTTGAAAAGTAACTATGTTGCATACACAGCATCCTGCATAGTCTAGTGGTATATAGTCTAGTATACAGTAGGTCTATGACCCGTTAAAGCAGAATAGGCCCTAACCTTCGTTTATGTAGCCAAGTGAGGGTAAAATCTTCAACTTTTTTGTACAAAGACTTTTTAATTTATACAAGAAAAATTGAAATATTAATAAAAATATTATTGTCACAAACTTTTATTTTATGTATGGAAAATATTACAATATTATTTAAACAACAGTACTAATACATACATACACACACACATATATATATGTGTGCATGTGTGTGTGTATTAGTGCTGTTGTTTAAATTACATTCTTATTTTCCATACATAAAATAAATGTTCATGATAATATTTTCATTAATATTTCAATTTTCCTTCAATAAATTAAAAATTTTTGTTCAAAGAAGTTGAAAATATTACTCTTACTTGGCTAAAGAAACGTAGGTTCAAGGGTCGACGCACTCAGCCCACTTTTGGTCAGAGGGGAACACCATAGACAGTGAGGTTTACTTCTGGTTCAGAAGACCGGATCCAGCGATCGTAACGTCTATGGCGCCCTTAAGAGTGCCTGACAGCTGCTGATTTCCTTAAAAGACAGGCCACCATTCAAAAGGTGGGCAGAAATCCGGTTTCGATGACAGAACTGGTATACCCAACCTTAAGTGGCCCTGACAGCTACTGATTTTCTTAAGGAGACAGGCCACCATCCAAAAGGTGGGCAGAAATCCAGTTTCGATGACAGAGGGTATATCTCTCAAACTGGTATACCCAACCTTAAGTGGCCTGACAGCTACTGATCTCCTTAAGGAGACAGGCCACCATCAAAAAGGTGGGCAGAAATCAGTTTCGATGACAGAGGCAAATGTTGCCTATGTCTCGAAATAACCCAAAATGGCCCTGACAGCTGCTGATTCCCTTAAGGAGACAGGCCACCATCCAAAAGGTGGGCAGAAATCCAGTTTCAATGACAGAGGCAAAGTTGCCTATGTCTCAAACTGGTATACCCAACCTTAAGTGGCCCTGACAGCTGCTGATTTCCTTAAGGAGACAGGCCACCATCCAAAAGGTGGGCAGAAATCCAGTTTCTGATGACAGAGGCAAATTTTTCCTATGTCTGAACCTATGTCTCTGACAGCTGTGTTTCCTTATGAGACAGGCCACCATCCAAAAGGTGGGCAGAAACCTCGATAAGTTGGCCCTGACAGGGGCCCTGCTGATTTCCTTAAGGAGACAGGCCACCATCCAAAAAAGGTGCCTATGTCTCGAACTGGTATACCCAACCTTAAGTGGCCCTGACAATTTCTCCAAGGAGACAGGCCACCATCAAAAAGGTGGGCAGAAATCCAGTTTCGATGACAGAGGCAAAGTTGCCTATGTCTCAAAACTATATAGCCCAACCTTAAGGTTGCTGATATTCCTTAAAGGAGACAACCATCAAAAAGGTGCAGAAATCCAGTTTCGATGACAGAGGCAAATTTGTTGATGTCTCGAAGTGGTACACCCAACCTTAAGTGTTCCTGAAAGCTCGTGATTTCCTTAAGGAGACAGGCCACCATCCAAAAGGTGGGCAGAAATCCAGTTTCGATGACAGAGGCAAAGTTGCCTATTTCTCGAACTGGTATACCCAACCTTAAGTAGCCCTGACAGCTGCTGATTTCCTTAAGGAGACAGGCCATCATCCAAAAGGTGGGTAGAAATCCAGCTTCGATGACAGAGGCAAAGTTGGCTATGTCTCGAAGTTGTATACCTAAGATAAGTGTCCTGACAAAGCTGCTGATTTCCTTAAGGAGATAGGCCACCATCCAAAAGGTGGGCAGAAATCCAGTTTCGATGACAGAGGCAAAGTTGCCTATGTCTCGAAGTGGTATACCCAACATTAAGGGGCCCTGACAGCAGCTGATTTCCTTAAGGAGACAGGCCACCATCCAAAAGGTGGGCAGAAATCCAGTTTCGATGACAGAGGCAAAGTTGCCTATGTCTCGAACTGGTATACCCAACCTTAAGGGGCCCTGACAGCTGCTGATTTCCTTAAGGAGACAGGCCACCATCAAAAGGTGGGCAGAAATCCAGTTTCGATGACAGAGACAAAGTTGCCTATGCCTCGAACTGGCATACCCAACCTTAAGTGGCCCTGACACCTGCTGATTTTCATAAGGAGACAGGCAACCATCCAAAAGGTGGGCAGAAATCCAGCTTCGATGACAGAGGCAAAGTTTTGTTGAATGTACCCAACCTTAAGTGGCCCTGAAGCTGCTGATTTCCTTAAGGAGACAGGCCACCAGCCAAAAGGTGGGCAACGATGACAGAGGCAAAGTTGCCTATGTCTCGAACTGGTACACCCAACCTTAAGTGGCCCTGACAGCTGCTGATTTCTTAAGGAGACAGGCCACCATCCAAAAGGTGGGCAGAAATCCAGTTTCGATGACAGAGGCAAAGTTGCCTATGTCTCGAACTGGTATACCCAACCTTAAGTGGCCCTGACAGCTGCTGATTTCCTTAAGGTGACAGGCCACCATCCAAAAGGTGGGCAGAAATCCAGTTTCGATGAGGCAAAGCCTATGTTGAACTCGAACCATACCCAAAAGTGGCCCTGACAGAATTTGTTGAGACAGGCCACCATCCAAAAAGGTGGGCAGAAACCAGTTTCGATGACAGAGGCAAAGTTGCCTATGTCTGGAACTGGTATACCCAACCTTAAGTGGCCCTGACAGCTACTGATCTCCTTAAGGAGACAGGCCACCATCCAAGGTGGGCAGAATTCCAGTTTCGATGACAGAGGCAAAGTTGCCTATGTCTCCAACTGGTATACCCAACCTTAAGTGGCCCTGACAGCTGCTTGCCACCATTTCCAGTTTCGATGACAGGCCACCATCCAAAGTGGCCCTGACAGCTACTGCAAAACAAATCCAGTTTCGATGACGGAGGCAAAGTTGCCTATGTCTGGAACTGGTATACCCAACCTTAAGTGGCCCTGACAGCTGCTGATCTCCTTAAGGGGAGACAGGCCACCATCCAAAAGGTGGGCTCCAGTTTTGATGACAGAGGCAAAAGTTGATGTCTCGAACTGGTATACCCAAAAGTGGCCCTGAGACTAGAGACAGGCACCCAAAAAAAGGTGGGCAGAAATCCAGTTTTGATGACAGAGGCAAAGTTGCCTATGTCTCGAAGTGGTATACCCAACCTTAAGTGGCCCTAATCAAAAAGCTCCAGCTGATTTCCTGAAGGAGATAGGCAAGGAGACCATCCAAAAGGTGGGCAGAAATCCAGTTTCGATGACAGAGGCAAAAAAAATTGGGCAGATGTCTGGAACTGGTATACCCAACCTTAAGTGGCCCTGAAAGCTCAGACGGCAAAAAAAGGTGGGGTGAAGGCACTTGGAGAAATTGAGGGAATGGTAGAGGAGGCTCCTGATGACGTCGACGGATTCAGAGATCATGTAAATGAAGACGACCGTGAAGATGAAAAGATAAATGTCTTCGACGGACGAGTAACTAAAAGGGAAGTTAGGGCTTTTATCATTTCAGTCACAGTTAATTATAATACAAAAAAAAGAGAACTAAGAAATAAAAATTAAATGAAAAAAAACAAGTATTTAAGCTATTTTTGATCATCACAAGAGAAGTCTAAATTTCTTTAGTTCACTCAGCATCACCAGGACATGTCGTTCACACTGCACACACACTCACAGTATGAACCATGATAGGACACTCTTTCAAATGTTATGATTCTTCTTGGGTGTAATCTTCAGAGATAGTGAACTGGTCGTATAATATCCGGTTCACTATCTCGCAAAGATTACACCAGTAACTAAGAATTATAACATAAGTTTCATGGCCAAGTCAATATGTGGGGAGAAGGTGTGTGTGTAATCCTTTCCAAAAGAAATTGACATTCAGATCTTCTCCCATCAAAATAGCTTTTAAATACTTGTTTTTTTCATCAACATAGTTCAAATTCTCAATTTTTTTTTCTTTTTAACTCTAACTGACACAACTTAAATTCATCGATTTTGTGTGAGTAATTCTTATATGGCACATGTTTATTTAATTCACATGTTGTGAAAAGATGGGGTTCATAATACAATTGGTTTGCTATAACGATCTGACGTGATGTTGTAAAAGAGTTAACATTTTTAAACTTTACCTCTGTAGTAAAGTTGTGACATTTAACTCATTTTTAAATTTTACCTCTGTAACCACAGTAAAAAGAAACAATTATTCAACTCATTTTTAAACTTTACCTCTGTAGTAAAGTTGTGACATTTAACTCATTTTTAAATTTTACCTCTGTAGTAAAAATGTGATATTCAACTCATTTTTAAACTTTACCTCTGTAGTAAAGTTGTGACATTTAACTCATTTTTAAACTTTACCTCTGTAGTAAAGTTGTGACATTTAATTCATTTTTAAACTTTACCCCTGTAGTAAAGTCGTGACAATTAATGTTTTTAGCTACAACATTTGCTACTGAAAACACAAAAATTTAAAGAAATAACGATCAATCTAGTGCTTCAAAAGTTTTCATAAATTTGTCTGTGCATACATTTTCTCTTGATTTCAAGTGAGCTCTTCTTTATCAACCCACAACGGGGGTCTGCTGTTTTAACACAATTTCTTGAATACATGGATATGCTGTAGGCGGAATGAGTACTTTTATACAAATTGTTAAAATTACATATATATTCCTGTTCTCCTAATAAAATACACTCTTGAGATTTTTTGTTCTGCAAAGAATGACAACAGCCAAGCGTGTTCTTTTAATGCAAAAATACTTGAGTGTTCCCTTTTTTTGAATGACTACGCATTCATTATATATCATATGAAATGGGTATACAGTTATTAAAAAGGTACAAAAATTGTTTCTCTTAAATAAACTTATCATAAAACACTTTGAAGAAAATAAATCAATATAATATATTATAATGATGTTTATACTATCAATTATTGTTTCTCTTAAATACATTGATTTTTCTGATACATTTTTACAGGTGGCTGAAAGTGTTTTTCCATCATCATTAAAACTTAAACAATGTTTTCTAATTCTTTTAGGAGTGACGTGATGTTGGGTTCAAAATACAAAATGAATTTAAACTAAAACTCTGTTAAAAATGTTATCACCCTTCTGCAAAATTGTTTTAATTTAAATTTTTGTAAAAATTGCATTTTTAATGTTTTATCATTATTTTTCCATGACCTTCAATTAATGATACTGAAAACACCCTGATCAATCTAGTCGAAAAAAAGTTTTATAAATTTGTCTGTGCATACATTTTTCTCTTTGATTTCGTTTTAACACAATTTCTTGAATATATGGATATATATACTTTTATACAAATTATTAAAATTATATATATGTTCCTTAATAAAATACACTCTTGAGATTTTTTGTTCTGTGTAAACGTGTTCTTTTGTGTGTGTTTGAATGTGCATTCATTATATATCATGAAATGGGTATACAGTTATTGAAAGGTACAATTAAATAATCTTATCATAAAACACTTTGGTATATTAAATTATACATATACATTTTACAGGTGGCTAGTGTTTTTCCATGGTGCAAAACATTCAATATTATAATTCTTTTATATATGTTGGGTTCAAAATACAAAATGAATAAACTGTTTTTCACCCTTCTGCAAAATTGTTTTAATATATTTTGAATTGCATTTAATGTTTTATCATACATTATACTTATGACATTTTATTTATATATATTTATATATATATATATATATATATTTATATATATATATTTTCATCATTTATGATATTTTCATACATATATTATTTTTTATATTTAAGACATTTTCTTTATATATATGTTTCACTACATATATTATATTTATGATATTTTTAGTTCAACACCAATATACATATACATACATATACATATTTAACTCTGCCTGTTTCGTAGATTATATCTTTTGTTTACAACATTATCTGCACCATTTTCATGTCTTATGTTATCTATATCTTCAGAGGACCATGGATCTGTTTTTACTACTTTTATATGATTCCAGTGAACTACTTTTTCCTTTAGATCACTTTCATTCTTTACTCTATATTTGTTTAATTTTAGCATTTCTACGACTCTATATGGTGCAGTGAATTTGGGAGATACCTTTACATTTGACCCTTCTAGAACATGATTTTGTACATAAATTTGAGTACCTACTTTAATATCTGGTTTAATGGTACCTGTATTATAATATTTGGCGTGAGTATTATGACCGTCTTTTAATTTTTCCCTTGTTTTCATGATTGTCTCGTAAGTACGTCTGGTCTTCCATGCAACATAGTCATCATAGTTATAAGTATGTTTGGGTGGTGTTGCATCGTCTAATAATGTTAGGCATTCTTTTCTGATAACCATATAACAAAAAGTGTGGGGATTCTCCTATTGTCTCATTTACAGTATTTTTCAATGTGAATTGTACGTCTTCTAATGCTAAGTCCCAATCTTCTGTCCGTGGGCTCACTAAAGTTTTCAGGGTATCCTTTATTTTACGATTAGTTCGTTCTACTGCTCCATTAGAACTTGGTTTATAAGCCGTTATTTGACATTTATTTATTTCATAAAATTCACATATTTTCTTTAAAAGATCACTAGTAAATTCAGCAGCATTGTCCAAAAGAAGAACTTGTGGACATGAATGTCTTGTGATAATTCTAGATTTAAGAGCTTCTGCAACTGTCGCTGCATCCCTATTTCTTACTGGTACTATTTCTACATATCTGGTTAAATAATCTAAGAAGACTAATATTTGTCTATTTACTCTAATGGTGGTTGGAAATGGACCTAAAAAGTCCATAGTGACTACTTGAAAAGGATTTAACTCTGATGGATATTTTTCAAGTGGAGCTTTAAGATTTACGTTACCTTTGTGTCGGTTACAAACTACACAGTTCTGTACAAAGATTTTGGCATCTTCACTACAATGTGGCCAAAAATAATTTCTGGTTATGATTCTGCTTGTCTTTTTAATTCCTGGATGTCCTGCTAACTTGTATGAGTGTGATAGTTCTAAAACTTCTCTGATTAGTGCCTTTGAGATGTATAGACGAGAACAACCATTCTTCTCTGTTGGCCTTTTATACAACAATCCATTTATTAATTCAAAGTTAGGTTTTAAAGATTCATCTGTCATTAACTGTCCTACTGTCTGTCTGATTTCTGCATCATTTTCTTGTATTTTCACTCTTTCTAGATCTAAATCTGCTACCTGACAACTAAAACAAAAGGTATTAGTGGTAATGCATTTTTCTGTTTCTTCTTGAGATCTGGATAATGCATTTGCCAAGGTGTTGTTAAATTTCACTAATGAACCATCTATTGAACTCCATGTTGTTGGTAAAGGCTCTCTTTTTAAATAAGTCACAAATGGGTTTGTGATCCGTATTAGCACATATAACCTTATGTGTCTAAATTTCTTTAAACCACAATATAAAGCTAAACATTCTCTTTCTGTGGTACTGTAGTTTCTTTCTACTGGATTTAAAACTCTACTGGCATAATATACTGCTCTCATTCTTGGCCTTTTGCAACAATACTGCTCCTAGTCCTGTACTTGAGGCATCACAAGCCAAGTAGAAGTCTTTGGAAAAATCTGGATAAACTAAAACAGGGTTCCTGGTCATTTTGCTCTTTAGTGTTTGAAAGGCTGATTCTTGTTCATCCTTCCATTCATAATTAATGTCTTTCTTGGTTAATTCTGTCAAAGGTTTGGCTATAGTAGCAAAACCCTTTATGAAAGGCCTATAATAACCTACCATACCTAGGAACCTTCTGAATGCTTTCAAATTAATGGGAGCTGGGTAATCAACTATTGCCTTTATTTTACCTGCCTGCATGCGCAGTCCATCTTCACTAATTACATGACCCAAGTATTCTAAGGATTTCATCAGGAATTGACATTTCTTTAATTTTATTTCTAGTCCTGCAATTCTTAATCTCTCCAGGACCATTTCTAATATTCTGAGGTGACTTTCTAAGTCTTTGCTAAAAATGATTACATCGTCTAAGTATACTGCAACATTTTCTATGTCCCCTAGAATTTGTAGCATTAATCTGACAAATGTTAATGGGGCTGATGTTAGTCCAAATGGCATTACTTCAAACTGTAAATGTTCTTTATGAGTGCTGAAGGCTGTGAATGGTTTCGATTCTTCATCTAGAGGTACTTGCCAATATCCACTAAACAAGTCTAAGGGTGAAAATATTTTGGCCCCTCCTAATTGAGCAAACATGTCCTGGATTACAGGCATAGGCATTCTATCTGGAACTGTGTTGGAATTCAACTTCCTGTAATCTATTACAAGTCTCCAACTACCATCTTTCTTTGGAACAAGTATCAATGGTGAATTATATGGAGATTTAGAAGGAATTACTACTCCATCTTCTTTCATTTCCTCTATCAGCTTGTCAACTATGGGTCTCTGGCTTATTGATTATCTGTAATTAGGAATAAAAATGGCTATTACAAAATTTCTGTATTTTTCTAACACCTGAATTAATTTCTGTTTTGTCTGAATTAACTTTTTCTGGAAAATCTGTTTTGTTTACTTCTGAACTTATTTGAGATTTTTGGCCATTTATAGAGAAAAATGCTTTTTCTTCTACTGTTAGTAAAGGATTGTTAAAGGGAATTCCTATGCACAAGACAATACCTGCGTATAAGGTTAGTCTGTTGTCTGAATAGTTTTGTAAATAAACTTCTGCAATTACCGCCATTCATATGGACGAGGAGTTATCCATCCTGACAAAATCTGGTAATTCTTCATTCAATAATAGAATATCCTTACCCTTTACATCCTCTTTTGATCTCAAATATATCTTTGTTAAACATTTTGGATACAAAGTTACTGCTCTGTTGAGTATAAATTGTACTTTATTATCATCAGCTATGCTAACACAATATATTTCTTCATCTTTTGTGTCTGAAAAATAACAAAGTTCTGCATCTTCAGTGGTTTCTTCTGTTACTTTTATTATACTATTTATTTCTGATCTATTTATTTTATCTAAGAGTAATACTTCATTTAGTGTTTTTCCTTCATAATTCGTTACTACATTGCTACAATCATAAGTACAGGCGCCTTGATTTTCCTGAGATTCAGTGTTGTGGTGATCACCATTATTCATATCTAAGTAATCATTGATATTGGAGTATATATCATCTATATGTGTATTGTTGAGATGTGCACTTCTCAACAATTCTGTATTCTGAGATCGTGGGAATTCCTCTTTTCCATCTATTTTCATTTTATCTTGCTTGCCATGGTGATATATCTGTCTTTCCTGTATGTTCGTTTCGCTTGTCGAAATTGTCTCGGACAAATTGGTCAGATTTGAGTGAAACTTTTCTTCGTCAAGCGTAAACATACGCCCTTCTGACTATCTTGTTTCAGGCTAATGTTGCCTTCACTACAATCTAATATCATTCCACATATCCTCCTTGATTTAAATGAAAATAATACTTGTGCGGGAAAAAAACTGTCTTCTAAAACTAGGAAACTTTCAATAAATTTATGGTATATAATATATAAATTTCTAGGTTCACATTCCCTAGACTTTTAATCGGTTTCCCTGATACTCCTTCTATTACTCTACTTTGACTCTGAGTCTGAGTTTCTGCAATGCCTAATATCTAGTTAAAGTTATTTTATCAATTATATTTACAGTGCTGCCTGAATCAATGAGTACTGTACATGTCTTTCCATTTACTGGAACTTTTACTATAGGCAGATCCTTTCTATTTATTCTTTCCTCTTTCATGGAAAATATTACTTCTTTGCTGTGTAAATAGGAAAATGCGGATGAACCTTCATTTTCCCTTGTAATTATTTCTTCTTTTTCTCTCTCATCTCCTTGAAGTGATTCAGTTTCTTTTCTCTGTAGAGGGGTTAATTGTCACTGGTTAGAGGCTTTATTTATTTTCGGGCGACTGTTGCTTACCTTTACGTATCTCTACAGTTTCTTTATTGGCTTCCTTATTATTGAACCAACAGTACTTAGTTAAATGCCTGATCTTTTTGCAAACTGCACACATTTTAGGCTTTCTGCATTCATTAGTGGAATGGTTTGTATACCCGCAGTTTTCACATGCTATTTTTGGTCTAGCTCATTGAGCTGTATAATTCTCCGGTTTTGAATGATTCATGTTTGGATAATGACTAGTATGATATCTCTTGGGTGGACCGTGGAATTGTCCATTCCTCGATGCATTCTGTCTTCCTTTCTGGTTTGGATTCCACGTTCTTCGAGTATTTTGTGCATAGTTCCTTTGAAAGGAAGTTTGTCTATTCCCTACCTGTCCTGAATCATTTTTGTACATGTTATTTCCTCTATATGACTCATTGGCATTTCTGCCCTTTCTTTCATTTAGTGTTTCTGTTACCCTACAAATTCCTTAGAAGAATCTATTTCTTTCTTCTGAATTTCTTGTCTCACTTTTAGGATCAATTTTTACTTTCTTGAAAGTCTTCTTTTCTTTTTCTCCAAGTGCGTTGGACATGGTTCCAAATGACAAGTAATTTAACACGTGTCTTAAACTGACTAAATCAGTTTCTGTATCATCAAAATCATTCTTACCTCCAATGGTGATGTTTTTTTTTTCTGAAGTCTTTTATCACTTTATGTGTTGCTTCTTCTGTATCTGTGTGAAGATTTGCTATTGATTCCCCATCGTAGTGATGGTGAGAAACTTATTTTTATTATATAAGGCATCACTGACTCACTGGTTCCCAGATTGATAAGCAGATTCTTTTAAACTCAGCATATGTTGTTATGTTGTTGAATGTAACTGAATTTAAAGTTCTGTGTACATCACCCTTTTCTGAACTCACCAGAAGCAAGGCTTCGTTTATCTTTGTTCTTTCATCTGTTATTCTATTGGTGGAGGTACGACTGTCTGCATCTGCTAACCACTGGTTCACAGAATATGATTCTAATCTAATTCTGTCAGGATTTGAATTCTCCACTCGTCCACAAAATCGTGTGGCTTGCGTAATGATGGCTGCTTGCGCCATTTTGTTAAATTGAAATGTGTTGGTATGGGTAGTGTTATTGTTATTGCTACTTGTGTTAGTACTTCTTTGAGTTGATGATACTTGTGAAGTTGGCACCGAAATCTGACTTTGTCTCTCTGCTGTTTGTCGTAACTGGTAAGGTTACTAATTGCATCATCAGGCTGAAAAATTGACAAGGATGTGAATCAGTGAAATTACAATAAAAATTAATTGTCTTACTAAAACCTTAGGTTAAAAACTAACAAAACTTAAAAAGAATAGCAGATACAAACTAAAAATGAATCACAATATTACGAAAATAATAAAAAAGGTCAAACACAAACATAAAAACAAGGTGAAATGTAAAACACACACAAAGTAAAATGTCTAACGACCCATTTGTGTACCTGCTGTGAAGTCACACAATAGCTAGTTGAATACCGGACGAGTTGTTGTTCAGTTCCGGTTTCCTCCTCTTAATAACAAGTGACTGAAATTAGAAGGTCCAGTCTATTTGAACAAAAAAAAAAACAGTACTTTAAAATCCAGGTCAGTGAAAGGATGGTCTTGTGCCATACTGTGTTCCCTTATGGCTGAAAAGGGTGGTTTAGAAAAAGGAAACCTATTTTAGTTCTGACAGAAAGACCTCTCTCTGTGTTCCAAAATTCTGTGTCCTAGCCAGCGGGAACTGGATCCCACGAATCACAGACCACGCTGCGAACAGGTAAACGTCGCACGAATTAAGATCCACAGTATTTCAGTATTTCTCTATGTATTTAAATTATTCGCCTATAAATGCATACACACGACCGTTCCTCAATACCTCCGCGTTTATATAAACTTTTCTGACACGGCTGAATGTTAGAACAGTTATACCACCAAGATAGCGACGCGGTTTGTTCTGGATTATTTACCGTGACCTCGCATGACATTTAAAGGTCAGACTGAGCTTATATTTTATATACTTGGGAAAACGGAAATAACTACTCCCAGACTGTTTGTTTTGGTGTTAGAATTGTTATGCTTAGTATGTGGCTGATAAACACAGGGTCACCATGCTGATTGGTTCTTTGTTAGCTGGGTCGATTGTGTTAATTTCGGGAACTTATAAAGCTTTCTCTCTCTCTCTCTCTCTCTCTCTCTCTCTCTCTCTCTCTCTCTCTCTCTCTCTCTCTCTCTCTATATATATATATATATATATATATATATATATATATATATATATATATATATACATATATATATATATATATATACATATATATATATATAATATATGTATATATATATATATATATATATATATATATATATATATATATATATATATATATATATATATATATATATATGTAAATATTGTATATAAAATATATATATTGTATATATATAAATATTATATATAATATTTATAATATATGTACATTATATATATATATATATATATATATATATATGTATACATATATATATGTGTGTATATATATCTGTATTTATAATAAGTATGCCCTAAAAGTTTCTACAATATGTCAGCTTCTTTTTAACTGACCCAGCAGATGCTCATACTGTTGCGGCCATAAAAACACGTTGATTTAGTTAATGTGAATTTCGTTTGTGGCAACGGAGGCTCCCCTCAGCCACACTTCCGGTTACGTAAAATGTCGTATTTTGACGAAAGTAGGTCATGTACACATTACAAAATAATAAATGTATATGAACTATAACAAGTACAAAAATTTACAACACAAAAGCCTTCAAAAATTTGCGAACTTTTATTCCCTTTGGTATAACTGGAATGGAACAAAGCCAGTCGCCCCAGTATGGCCTAAGATGTGAAGCATGGAAAAAGATCAAGAGATTAAGAAATACAGCGGAGAATTAGATTAGATGTCCTTATTTGTTTCTGGTTCTTAATATATCGGTGATCGATGGACTTAGAAAAAAGCCTGACTAATTTTCCAGGATAATTTCTCACGTAAATTTGAGCACACTACATTCCTGAAATATAGGCTACGCTTTATAAAGCCTAGGAAACGTACGGTTTTCTTTCGAAAACTTCTCTGCGTTGCCTAAAGGCTTTAGATACATCGCAATCGGTAAACTTTATCTGCAACCATCAATTAACATTACATACTTGAAAACTGAAACGAGTCGAGCATTCAAGTTATTCGGTCTCTCTACTTTGGGATCTGAAGCTTATTTCCATGGCAACTGCTCTGTACTTGCTCATCGCTATGCTGGCGGCATAACTGACGTGCCAGTGCACATAGGAATTTACAGTATCCTGAAAAATAAACTTTTTCACACTGTGGCCCCTAATTCCGTTTGCATGAAAGAATCCTTACAGTATCCTGAAAAATAAACGTTTTCACAGTGTCCCTAAATCCTGTTAGCACGGGAGAGTCCTTCCTTATTCAGGGCAATTGGAAAACTAAAATATCACTGAATGTCAGGTTTTTTAGAAGAAACAAGAGTCCTTTGGCCTTGTGCCTTATATACTGCTGAATTTGCCACGGTCAAATTTGGAAAATCAGGATACACATTACCATACTGGCGGTTCAGTACAGTGATTTATGAACTTGAACTTCCGAAGTTCCAGTTGTCGTGCAAATTATTATTATTATTATTATTATTAAAGTAGTTTAATCAGACCACTGAGCTGACTCATAGGACTGGCCCGAAGGATTAGATTAAAATACTAGGTCTAGGCCTGAGGCCAAGTGCTGGGACCCAATAGATCATTCGGTGCAATGATGAACGAATTAAAATGAAATGAAGGGAACTTGTAATGAACGAATTAAGGTGAAAGTAAAATGAAATGAAGGGAACTTGTAATGAACGAATTAAAGTGAAAGTAAAATGAAATGAAGGGAACTTGTAATGAACGAATTAAAGTGAAAGTAAAATGAAATGAAGGGAACTTGTAATGAACGAATTAGTGAAATTAAAATGTAATTAAGGGAACTTTTAAAGTTCAAGCGAAGTTGCAGTGCATTAATACCCTAATGCAATTCTTGATTTTTTTAATCATTTACTTACATTTTTTCTATTTATTTATTAATTTGTTAATTTATCTTTTCTTATCAATGAGCGATCTCTTCTTTCTGTGTTTCCCATTACCTTCTGTTACCTCTTTTTAATGAACACCATATTCTTTGGAAGTTGAATTTCAGGTCAGTTACCCCTGTGGGCTTGTTCCATATGAATAGGATTTATCTTCTGAATAATAATAATAATAATAATAATAATAATAATAATGAACTTCACCAACAGATTGAACTTCCCAGGTGTTCATTACCCATGATAAAAGTTCAAAAGAGTGAGCTTTAATACCTGGAGAGATTCCCCATCCATAAAGGGGACTTTTTGCTTAAGAACTTCAGTTTTGTGTAAAGGGCTATGGTTTTTTTTCCAAGCCAGCACTATATCGATTCAGTTAGGCTAGTTACTTTCACTCTTAATTTAAGGATTGGCTGGTAACTAGAGGATTATCTTCCTCTTTGCTGCCTAAACAGGTTTTTTTTTAATGGTAGTTTTTGGTGATATTTAAATGACAGTTAAACTCTGTAATCTTTTTTTAAGATGTTTGATTTGATATCATATTTTATGTGCTATATAAAGTAATGGAACTCATCGAATTTTACTGCTGTTATTATTATTATTATTATTATTATTATTATTATTATTATTATTATTATTATTATTATTATTATTATTCACATGACCCCTATTCATATAGAACAAGCCCACCACAGGGGCCAGAGTTCATTAGAAAGAAGTAACAGAAGGTAATGGGAAATATAGAAAGAAAAATTAATTACCAAATTGATAAATAAATGGCTCAAAATGTAAGTAAATTATTAAAATACAAGGAGAATTATATTCGGCTGGTAATGCACTGCATCTTCGCTTGAACTTTTGAAGTCCCAGTTGCACGACGTCCTCGGTGTTAAGAACCAAAAGGAATGTTTAAATTTTTAAGCCCATCCACTTATGTGTAGAGTTCTTATTAAACAAGTAAAATATGCGCCGAAGTTTCTTCAGCGTAATCGAGTTTTTCTGTACAGCCGCGGCCTATGAAACTCAGCCACGGTCAGGTGGTGACCGCAGCCGCGGCCCATGAAACTCAGCCACTGTCCGGTGGTGGCCTCAGCCACGGCCCATGAAACTCAGCCACTGTCCCGTGGTGGCCTCAGCCCATGAAACTCAGCCACGGCCCGGTGGCGGCCTCAGCCACGGCCCATGAAACTCAGGCACGGTCCGGTGGTGGCCTCAGTCACGGCCCGTGAAACTCAGCCACGGTCCGGTGGTGGCCTCGGCCGCGACCCATGAAACTCAGCCACGGTCCGGTGGTGGCTGTGTTGTTGGTGCCTACTGCGGTGCCAGAAGTACGATTATAGCTAACTTTAACCTTAAATAAAATGAAAACTACCGAGGCTAAAGGGTTGCAATTTGGTATGATTGATGATTAGAGGGTGGATGATCAACATACCAATTTGCAGCCCTCTAGCCTCAGTAGTTTTGAAGATCTGAGGGCGGACAGAAAAAGTGCGGACAAAAAAAGGTCGGACGGACATACAAAGCCGCCACAATAGTTTTATTTTACAGAAAATTAAAAGAGAGAGAGAGAATTGGAAAACTCGTCTCAGCCCTTAACTTATAATTAAGCTGAGGATAAACTCACTTTGTGGGGGGACGGTGGGGGGGGGAGAGAAAAGTTGTAATTAAAGCAAATGCACTTTTCAGAAATCTGAAGGCAGAGGAGGAAAAGCAATGTTTTCCTAATGCAAAGGCGTCGCCCCACTTAATCCTACCTGAAAAGGATTTTTCTTTCCTTTGCGTCATTCGCGAAGGATGTGAGCGTAGGATGCTTGACGCTGTAAGTTACTTTTTAAAGGATTTAAAGTTGTTTTGTCGATAGATGTCATCAATGAAACTCAAAAGAAAAACCTCTCTCTCTCTCTCTCTCTCTCTTTCTCTCTCTCTCTCTCTCTCTCTCTCTCTCTCTCTCTCTCTCTCTCTCGTGTTAATTTTGTGTTAAATGAAATATGTGGAGGAACTTTGATTGATATTTCTTTGTATTTGCCTCTCTCTCTCTCTCTCTCTCTCTCTCTCTCTCTCTCTCTCTCTCTCTCTCTCTCTCTCTCTCTCTCTCTCTCTCTCTGTCGTGTTGATCCTGTGTTAAACTGAAAGATGTGGAGGAACTTTGATTGATATTTCTTTGTTTTTTGGGTTTTGGGCCTCTCTCTCTCTCTCTCTCTCTCTCTCTCTCTCTCTCTCTCTCTCTCTCTCTCTCTCTCTCTCTCTCTCTCTCTCTCTCTCTCTTGCAGTGAGAAGTGTTTCTGAACGCACAGAAAGGATTACACTTGAATTAGGGAAGCTGTGTTAGGAGGAACTGTTTACTTGGCGGAGGTTGAATTATTTTCGAAGTTGTGTTTTCTTTCATATATCTTTCCTTAGTTATTCTCGCTATTGCTAATGTTATAATGACCTAACTCGCATTTAATATACATACCAATTTGCAAAGTATAATATATGCTTGCTAGAAATGATTGTATTGTTGATTTTTTTTTTTACAAAGTTCAACGATGGGAGGTGTTTGATAAATAAATAAATAAAAACAAATCCGCAGTAATAAGTAACAAGTAAAAAATGGCCCGAAGTTTCTTCGGCGCAGTCGAGTTTTCTGTGCAGCGTATAATACTGTATGAAACACTCACCCACGGCCCATGAAACTGAGCCGCGGCCCATGAAACTCTCAGCCACGGCCCATGAAACTCTCAGCCACTGCCCATGAAATTTTCAGCCACGGCCCGGTGGTGGCCTGTGTTGTTAGCACCTACAGCGGTGCCAGACGCACGATCATGGATGACTTTAACCTTAAATAAAATCAAAACTACTGAGGCTAGAGGGCTGCAATTTGGTTTGTTTCATGATTGGAGAGTGGATTGTCAACATGCCAATTTGCAGCCCTCTAGCCTCAGTAGTTTTTAAGATCTGAGGGCGGACAGAAAAAGTGCGGACGGACCGACAAATAGCCATCGCAATAGTTTTCTTTTACAGCAAAGTAAAAAGTAAGGCTTACAGGAAAGAAAAAAGTTAAACAATATTTAACTGAGTAGAAGTTATTCCAAAGCTCAAGATATGAAGTAGATATTTAAGAATCCAGTAAATGCGACATCGAAAAAGATTTATTTAGTTACATAAACTGAGAGTAGGGGCGGGGGCGAGATCAGTAGGAATTTTCTATTAACTCCTGAATTTCAGCTGTATGGGTTTTATTGTTCATTCCCTCATATTTATGTATTTATCACCTTTTCCTGTAACTTTGTATCTCTTTGTAAGATGATCTCCCTTTGTAACTTTTAAGTATAAAAATGGAAGTTATATTTAAGGCGAGCATATCGAATTATCGCTTCTCGACGACCATACATAAAAAAAGTTCCACATAAACGAACTGGATTGAAGACATAACATGAGAAATTGCATACGTGTTCTATGATAATATTCAGAGTAATAATATCCTTAGAGGCGCTATGGGTCCTATCTGTTATTATCATGAAAGTAGAGAAATAAAGAGTGAAGGGGTCTATCTTCCCTTAATGGGTTTATTCAGCACGGAAAAGTAGTAGCTTACGGTTCCACGGTTTCCCTCATATTGGATGGCCCAAATTTCATGCGTTCATACACTTAATACTAGGATATATACTGGGTGGGTTTAGGTGCTGTGTATATGTGTGTGTGTATATATATATATACATACATATACAGTATATATATAAAATATAAGTAAATATAAATTGGTATTTTTTGTTTTCATATTGTCATTATTATTATACTTTTATACTTGAAATGCTGTATACAGTATACATGATACATGTTAGATGATATATGCTATAATCGTAATTATATCAGTAACACACACAGTCAGTCATATATATATATATAATATATATATATATATATATATATATATATATATATATATATATATATATATATATACTGTAATATATATATATATATATATATATATATATATATATATATATATATATATATATATATATATATATATATATACCCACTTATAAAAGCGTCATCTTTATTCACAAATGGTAAGCCCCAAATACGTTTAAATCTCCAGTTCACTATACCTTGGGAATAACTTACACCAAGGGGAATTATAATAGACAAATGCTACTGCGCCAACCAGGATTCGAACCAATGCCTAGTTTGGAAACAGCGACAGGCAGTGACTGTGACCACCCGGCTATCGAGAGTGATATATAATTATATATCGCCTGTGCTGTACGTTTATAATCATGCATGTTCCTCGGCTATAATTTTGTTTTCGAAATCGGTTATTATTGAAGGGATGTTAGTATTAATTAATTGGTGGTCAACATTTTCCGTTTTTTTTTTTTTGTGGAATTTGCCTTCATTTTTATTAAGGTCGGCAGGACTTCTTAATTGCAGGGTAGGAAGGTGAATCCTTGTAATTACTGAATCAATTACACTGCTGTTGTATCGGGTATGCGTTATGTAAATAAGGGGTAAGTGCCAAAAGGTCAGATAGGGTTAGCTTTATAAATATTTGTCGATGGAGGAATATTTTTAATATAAAATAAGGTTTGCAATTGGGTAATGGACAGGCGTGTGAACCGTCTTGCAAATGCATACTCTCTCTCGAGAGAGAGAGAGAGAGAAAGAGAGAGGGAGAGCCTGAACATGTATGGCTTAGAAACACGACGATTGCGAAGACAACTAATGGAAACATTCAAAATATTGAAAGGTTTAACAAAAGTAGTCAGTAACCTCTTCACATTAAACAAAAACCAGACGAGAAATAATGGATGGAAACTAGAACTGAAGAGGTACAACACATCTCATTGTGGGAACTTCTTCACATACAAGATACGTGACACATGGAATAAACTGCCACCAGAAGTTGTCAACAGCAACAGTGTGGAAGAGTTTCAAAGAAAGCTAGACAAAATCATTAGGAGAACACTGTGAATGAACAGTAAAGCCTGCTCCTAGAGATAAGTGAGCAAATAATGTCTCCTCGGATGGACTAAAAAGTCTTTGAGACATCCTAAACCTTGTAACTCTCTCTCTCTCTCTCTCTGTATTTCATTGATCCGAGGACATTGCACATTGCTGACATTCTCTCTCTCTCTCTCTCTCTCTCTCTCTCTCTCTCTCTCTCTCTCTCTCTCTCTCTCTCATTGATCCGAGGACATTGCACATTGCTGACATTATGACATTCTCTCTCTCTCTCTCTCTCTCTCTCTCTCTCTCTCTCTCTCTCTCTCTCTCTCTCTCTCTCTCTCTCTCTGATCCGAGGACATTGCACACTGCTGACATTTTCTCGTTCTGTTATCTCTCTCTCTCTCTCTCTCTCTCTCTCTCTCTCTCTCTCTCTCTCTCTCTCTCTCTCTCTCTCTCTCTCTCATTATTTGAGCATGTACGTCAGGCAGCATTATATATCTTTTAAAGGTAATATCATCTCCAATAGGTCAGTGACCTCAGTTGGCAAATGTCTGCCATTTCCTCAGCTACTGTATATTTCTTGCACGTTCTTCACATCACTTTCATCTATTATTATTATTATTATTATTATTATTATTATTATTATTATTATTATTATTATTATTATTATTATTCAGAAGATGAACCCTATTCATAGGGAACAATCTTACAGGGGCCATTGACTAGAAATTCTGGCGACTTCCGAATTTTACTTTCACAACATCTTAAAATTGGCGAGGTGGGTGTTTCAGCATTCTTCCAAAAAAATTTTTAACATTCTCGCTAAAATTTTTTAGCATTCTAAAAAAAATGTTTCACCATTCTCAAAACAATGTTTTAACATACTAAAAACATGTTTTAGCATTCTCAAAAAAAATTTAACTCAAAAAAATGTTTTAACATTCTCAAAAAATTTTTAACAGTCTCAAATAATGTTTTAACATTCTTCCAAAAAATCGTTTAACATTCTCCAAAAAATGTTCTGACGTTTTCAAAAAAGTTTTTTAGCACAAAATATGTTTTAGCATTCTCAAAAAAATGTTTTAACATTCTCCGAAAAAACAAAAATGTAGAATGCGAACCTAATCTTACACTGCCCTCTTAGCGTTCAGAAACACCGTTTGTTCAAAGAACCTCGAATTAAATATATGTTCATGGTTACATAGAAGTGTATTCAAGTAGGGCCTAACCAGGTTATTTGATTATGGCAAATTAACTTGTTAGTCCAGTCAACTTTAAAATTATCTTAGGACTAGAGTATTTCATAAATTATCAATATGGAACTAATAACATATGCAAGTATGTGTGTTAGTGAATGCATATTTGTTTGCCAATGTGTATAAAGTAAATGTATGTATGCTCAGGTAAGTTTGAATCAAACCTTCTACCGTTGGAATACAAGGGACCATTTGTGGCAAAATATTTTCCAAAAGTTTCATTCACTGCCCGCCATAAAATCGTGTTAAATTCAGGCTGGCTCCGCTGGGCGGCTG
>NC_089753.1:47739428-47774428 GCF_040412425.1 Macrobrachium rosenbergii
TGAGACAGACAGACAAACAGAGAACACCCACGAAAAAGTCCTTTTAAAACGAACTTCAGAGTACTTTTAATATGAGTTTCAACTATAAAACGTAAATCCTTTAAACAACATTGGTTTATACCAGTACTTATAGTATTCGTGTAATGTTGGCTCAGTGCATATAACCTAAAGGTGGGCCTCTGGTCTTCATTCCCCTTTTATGGAACATGTGGAACAAAATCTAGCAAAGGTTAAAACGAAAAATGTTCTCCGTTCCAGAGAAAAAAAAATTGTAGTAAAAATGAACCCTGTAAAAGTAGCTCCATCCTCTCTCTCTCTCTCTCTCTCTCTCTCTCTCTCTCTCTCTCTCTCTCTCTCTCTCTCTCTCTCTCAGAGGACATTTCTGACAGTTTGTCAGTTTGATGTCTCTCTCTCTCTCTCTCTCTCTCTCTCTCTCTCTCTCTCTCTCTCTCTCTCATATATATTCCATTCGTCCCGTTGTAAAATTGGCGTTCGACTCTTAAAAAAAGGGAGAAAAAATCTGCCCTTTCCTTCCGGCCCTTTTTTTTTATGGTGAAAATTGTGAGTGAATCGAATTGGATATTCAAATGACTTTTTGAGGGATAAGGATGGACCCGTGAAATTCCTTTTTGTGGATGACTGTGCTTTATTTTTATTATTATTATCATTTAATTTTTATTGTATTATTTTATTATATGATTATTATTATCATATCTTTATCGTTATATTATTTATTATTATTAATTTACTATTATTGTTTTATTATTACTATTTTTATTATTATTTTTATTAATCATATTTATTATTATTATTATTATTATTATTATTATTATTATTATTATTATTATTATTATTCATTTATTTTTTTTTTCAGTCTATCACAGCAATCCTATTCGAGTGGGTGGTTTTTATAGTGTTGGGGTCCGGGTTGCGTCCTGCCTCCTTAGGAGTCCATCACTTTTCTCATTATGTGGGCTGTTTCTAGTAGCACACTCCTCTGCATTAGTTCTGGAGCTATTTCGGCATCTAGTTTTTCCAGATTACTTTTCAGGGATCTTGGGATTGTGCCTAGTGTTCCTATGATTATGGGTACAATTTCCACTGGCATATCCCATATCCTTCTTATTTTTATTTTCAGGTCTTGATACTTATAAATTTTTTCTCTTTCTTTTTCATGGCCACATCAGTGAGTGATACTTTCTTCTTGATTTTGTCCACGTTACGTCTGGTCTGTTGGCACCTATCACCCTGTATGTTCTTATACCATAGTCCCAGAGGATCTTTGCCTGATCGTTTTCTATCACTCCCTCAGGTTGGTGTTCGTACCACTTATTACTGCAAGCTAGCTGGTGTTTCTTGCATAGGCTCCAGTGGAGGGCTTTTGCTACTGAATCATGCCTCTTTTTGTACTGGTTCCGTGCAAGCGCCGGACATTCGCTTGCTATGTGGTTTATGGTGTCGTCTCTCGTATTGCACTTCCTGCATATGGGTGAGATGTTATTTCCATCTATTGTTCTTTGGACATATCTGGTTCTTAGGGCCTGATCTTGTGCTGCTGTTAGCATTCCTTGTTTCGCTCTTGAGTTCCCCCCTCTGTAACCATTGCCATGTTTCATCGCTGGCCAGTTCTTTAGTCTGTCTCATGTACTGACCGTGCATCGGTCTGTTGTGCCATTCCTCTGTTCTGTTTTTCGCTCTTCTGTCTCTGCAAAATTGTGGGTCTTCGTCTACTTTTATCAGTCCTTCCTCCCGTGCACTCTTGAGCCACTCGTCTTCACTGGTTTTCATATATTGCCCCAATGCTCTGCTCTCGATAATGACGCAGTCCTCTATGTTAAGTAGCCTTCTCCCCCGCTTCCTTTCGTGTTATGTATAGCCTGTCTGTATTTGTAACTCCCTTGTGTAAACCTTCCAGGGAAAAGCCTTATGACCTTCGGGAGAGTGAAGAAAGTAACTCTCTTTACTTCCATCGCATGTTCTGTTAAAACTGTCTTAACAATTCCTCCTGATAAGTAACAAATAAGCAATACTAAGTGTAATATCCTTTAGCTGATAAAGCGCTAAACTGGAATTAAACAAGCTGAACTACTTAGACTTGTATAATGCTGTTTTCACCTGTACCATAGGTCTAGTTAATGCTGTTTTCAGCTGCACCACCACCTAGGTCTAGTTAATGCTGTTTTCAGCTGCACCACCTATAGTCTGTTTTTCTCCATCTGTCCACCCGCCTGTGGTGCTCGCGCATGGTAACACTGCGTCCCAGGCTTTAAATAGTTACGCTATGTGTAAGTTTTAGGTAAATAAAAGGTTATCTGGGCATTTGCAACTGAAAAGTGTTTTAATAATTTACTGTATGCGAATTACACCGTTAATATTCGAAATAGGATATTGTTATTATTGTTGAATGTAAGCTGCCTTTTCGGGGTGGCGAATGGAACAACCAGACGCAGTGGCGGGAAAATTGCTTCTCTCGCAGTTCACTACGGCAAGATGTCAATTTTATTGGACCACACCTACTCTGCTACTAAGCTACGTGTTACTTCAGTACACGTAAGTATATCAGTATATACTTTTAATTTTTATAAAGTGCGTTTTAGCCAGATATGATATGAAGTAACACGTAGCTTAGTAGCAGAGTAGGTGTGATCCAATATAATTGACATCTTACCGTAGTGAACTGCGAGAGAAGCAGTTTTCGCCACTGCTTCTGGCTGTTCCATTCGCCACCCTGAAAAGGCAGCTTACATTCAACAATAATAACAATATCCTATTTCGAATATTAACGGTGTAATTCGCATACAGTAAATCATTAAAACACTTTTCAGTTGCAAATGTATGGTAGATATCCTTTTATTTACCTAAAACTTACACATAGTGTAACTATTTAAAGCCCGGGACGCAGTGTTACCATGCGTGAGCACCACAGGCTGGTGGACAGATGGAAAAAAACAGACTATAGGTCTAGTTAATGCAGTTTTCAGCTGCACCACCACCTAGGTCTAGTTATTGCTGTTTTCAGCTGCACCCCCACCTAGGTCTAGTTAATGCTGTTTTCAGCTGCACCCCCACCTAGATCTAGTTAATGCTGTTTTCAGCTGCACCACCACCTAGGTCTAGTTAATGCTGTTTTCAGCTGCACCACTACCTAGTTCTAGTAATTGCTGTTTTCAGCTGCACGCCCACCTAGTTCTAGTTAATGCTGTTTTCAGCTGCACCACCACCTAGTTCTAGTAAATGCTGTTTTCAGCTGCACCACCACCTAGGTCTAGTTAATGCTGTTTTCAGCTGCACCCCCACCTAGATCTAGTTAATGCTGTTTTCAGCTGCACCACCACCTAGGTCTAGTTAATGCTGTTTTCAGCTGCACCACCACCTAGTTCTAGTAATTGCTGTTTTTAGCTGCACCCCACCTAGTTTTAGTTAATGCTGTTTTCAGCTGCACCACCACCTAGTTCTAGTAAATGCTGTTTTCAGCTGCACCCCCACCTGGGTCTAGTTAATGCTGTTTCCAGTTGCACCACCACCTACAGTAGGTCTAGTTAATGCTGTTTTCATCTGCACCACCACCTAGTTCCAGTAAATGCTGTTTTCAGCTGCACCACCACCTAGGTCTAGTTAATGCTCTTGTCAGCTGCACCACCACCTAGTTCTAGTAAATGCTGTTTTCAGCTGCACCACCACCTAGGTTTAGTTGATGCTGTTGTCAGCTGCACCACCAGTTTTCAGCTGCACTACCACCTAGGTCTAGTTAATGCTGTTTTCAGCTGCACCTCCACCTAGGTCTAGTTAATGCTGTTTCCAGCTGCACCACCACCTAGGTCTAGTTAATGCCCGTTGGAAACATCGAAATTACTAGAAAATCATTCTCGAGTTTTGGTGTTGCAGGTGCATAATAATTCACTTAAAATTTTCTTTATTCATGTATGAATTTGTTATTTTACATTTTCCTTTTTAATAAGTGATCCCTCCTTTCAGTATTTCCCATTAACTTCGGTTGTTTCTTTCAAATGAATACTATACTGTTCTTTGGAAGCCTGAGTTTAAGTCACTGGCCCCTGGGGGTTTGTTCCTAATGAATAGGGTTCATCTTCTGAATAATTATAATAATAATAATAATAATAATAATAATAATAATAATAATAATAATAAAATGGAAAGGAGGAGGATTGACATTTCATTTGCCGCAGGAATTCAAATCCTTCTTCTTCTTCTTCTTTCTTCTTCTTCTTCTTCTTCTTCTTCTTCTTCTTCTTCTTCTTCTTCTTGCAGCTTTTGCTGGGTTGAAAAAAAAAAGAATTAAAAGAAAAGGATATTTGGATTTCAGAAAATGTACAATATTGTTGGCCTTTAAACAAGAGGACTTGTAAGATTATATATAATAATTAATTTAACAATATCTGTCTGCCACTTAACAAAGTTATATTTAAGAACAACTTCCACGTTCAACAAAGGAATTTATCCAGCAAAAAGGACTCTAAATTTTACAACATATATTATCAAACCAATCGCAGTGGAATTTACTCTCAGGTTAGAAACTCCTGGTCTTTGATATCCCAGATTGATTCCCACTCACGTGAAAAAACGTTAGGTTCTTAGTTAACATTTCTCTTCTATATCAGCTATTCTTTGCCACGTTAATGACTTATCGATTTTCCTTCACTATGTTTAACAGAATCCGAAGGCTACATTGGTCTGCTACGTCAAGTTAACATCTAACGTGTAGTTGGCGTTTAGGAGTGTCTGCATCTAAGCAGGTGGGGATAGGCAGGACAGCTATCTACTCAGAGTAAGCGGCGGATAAAAGGGACTGTTGCTCTTCTTATTAACCAGTTAGTGCTGAACAGTGTGTACTGTTCGCCATTAAACTCCATCTTAATACAACATGAAAGCAATGATTGCTTACATTTTTTTTTGTGTTTAATCACAAGATACTGGTAATTTGCCTTTCCTGTTACTGTACCTCCATTCATATTATCTTTCCTCCATCTTGCTATCCACCCTCTCCTAACAATTATTACATAGTACAACTGCTTTGAGGTTTTCCTCCAGTTACAGCTTTCAAACCTACCTACTCTCAATTTCCTTTCCAGCTCTGAATGAAAAGTTAAGTATATCTTAGTTTTACCAGACCAGTGAACTGATTAACAGCTCTCCTATGGCTGGCCCGAAGGATTAGACTTATTTTACGTGGCTAAGAAGCAATTGGTTACCCAACAACGGGACCTACAGCTTATTGAGGAATCCGAACCACATTATACCGAGAAATGAATTTCTCTACCTCTTCATTAGCCGGCCGGAGACTCGAACTCGGGCCTAGCGAGAGCTAGGCGACAACTCTACTGACTCGCCCAACGAGGAACTTCCAGCTCTGAATGACCTCATAGGTTCCAGCGCTTGGCCTTTAACCTAAACTCTATATTCCATTCCTGATAATGTGTCTTGGTAGACTTCTTGTCTTACTGGTCTTACTGATCGAGAGCTCTAAACCCTGAGGAGTCTACCAGCCTACCACCCCTACCAGGAGAAGAAATCATCCCAGAAAGTTTTATTCCTACAAGAGATATTTTGTCCTTAATGGCAATCCATTAGGCCGGACTATTCTCATCCTCGTCAGTAGCAGATGGTCGGAAATTCGAGGACCCAAACTCGAACTAGGAAACCTTTGCCAAAAGGTCATCATCCATTCACCCGAAGCATTCATCCAATCGAAAGCTAATCATCCTCTGGAAGAAATCCAGGGTTAGGGAACTCTTCCGTCAGATTTATAGAGTTGTTAAAAGGAAAAAAGAAAGAGAGGGAAAGGAAAATGGCTATAGCCGCCATTTGTAAAAAATACTGCTTCCATTCGGAGACCCTCCTGTCTCCAAAATAGGAGTAACTTGATGGCTTTCAAGAGAAGTTTGGAATTGCAGTTCGAGTCTTGGGATACAATGAAGATCCTTTTTTTGTTAATTTGTTGCTAATGATAAGTATTTAAATAATTAAACACCAGTTCTTTTCAGATTTAGGTACGAGCATCAATGGCATTTCAGACTCGTCAAGTATTGAGTACCCAGACACCTGTCTAAGATCTGGTGATTTTTTATTTAAAGCCTCTCTATCTTAAGCTAAGATTTAACCTTCTTGGGTACACAGAGGGCCATTATCCTTTTTAAAAGTCAAGGTTGGGGTAGTGGAGTATTTGGGAGTTGGGGGGAGAACGTGAAGATAAGAACATGAGCAAAAGTGGTATTAATTCATTCAGTAAGGTTTAATTAGATTGCAACGGCATTTGGTAATGCCTTCCTAAACCTTTGTGTCCTGAAGTGTAATATATATATATAGAAGTGTAATTATATATATATATATATATATATATATATATATATATATATATATATATATATCATGTTATACTTTATATATATATATATATATGTTGCCTCTAGTTTGTGTGTGTGTGTGTAAATTTTAAATAAATCTGTTAAATAATGTTGGCTTCTGGGTTTCATGTTATAAAAAAAACCTTTTATCTAGTTTCTTTAAGTAAACCTTTTACTTTCTTGTTATGTAATGAGACCTTCCAGTCTCCTCTTAGATAATGTTGCCCTCTAGTTTGTTGTTTATCATTATCATCATCATCATCATCGCCTCCTACAAAGTGCCACTGTGCAGTTTCGCCTCCAAAGTCTTCCTTATGCTTTCTCTTCCACCAGTCCCCACTCATCTTCAGCCTCTCGTCTTATAGTTCTTATCCGAGTAGATCTGGGTTCATTTTCATCATCATTCGAAACTCCTCTAGTGCTCACCAGATATGCAAAGAGCTATTCTCCAAACATGTTCCCAACTTGAAACTCCATGAGGACCTTCTCCATTTGCCCCTCTTGATTGCATCGTCGTATAATCTCATTATTCAAAAGATTTGATTAGAATTATTATTATTATTAATTATTATTATGTTTATTATTATTATTATTATTATTAACCCTACTCATGTGGAACAAGCCCCAACCAGTTTTGGGATGGCGCCACATTGACATGTTTTGAAATTCAAGCTTCCAGAGAACATGGTACTCATTAGAAATATGGAACTTCTATAATTTTCCTTATGGTATCATTTCTATTTTGCTGTCTTACTGTTAATATTGTTCTTAATGCTAGATTCTTAAATCAACAAGTTTTTTTAGCTGAAGGTTTATGTTCCTAGTTTTTGTTACATAAAGAAAGTTTCTTGTTTCTTGATATTTAAATGGATGCCTTGCTGGCCTTCTTATTAAATACTGACATCTTTGAGTTTTCCTTGTTCCTTTTATTGAAACAAAACGAATATCTTGCACTGACCAGCGTTACGAATTATGTTATGCATTAATGTGTGGATGTATATTAATCTTATTTTCTTTCTCTTCATATTAATTCAATTTGAATTCACTTTCCTTTGCATAATACCTTATTCTGATTTCATTAGAAATGTCATTGTAACTTTAGTGCTTGTGATATCTTTATGTAATTTAATATCTAATAAGAAGTTTGGTTTTAGATTGAATAGACTCTCTCTCTCTCTCTCTCTCTCTCTCTCTCTCTCTCTCTCTCTCTCTCTCTCTCTCAAAAACTTTCATAACTTTAAAGTAAACAGCAAAGACATTTATGAATTTTGAAATGATGTAAAATTTACAGATTTTCCATAATGATTTCAGTGATGTGTCAGTTTAGGTAGTCTGTCTGTCTGTCTGTCTCCAACTGGTAGTCTGTCTGTCTCCCTCTGTCTGTTTGTTTCTCTGTCTGTCTGCCTCCGTCTGTTTGTCTGCCTCTGTCTGCCTGCCTGCCTTTGTCTGCTTTCTGTCTCACTCTGTCTATTTGTCTCCTTCTGTCTTTCTGTCTGTCTGTCTGTCTGTCTTCCTCCCTCTGTCCGTCTGTCTGTTTGTCTCCTTCTGTTCTTCTGTCTGTCTGTCTGTCTGTCTGTCTGTTTGTCTGTCTGTCTCCCTCTGTTAGTCTGACTGCTTGTCTGTCTGTATGTGTGTCTCCCTCTGTCTATCCGTCTGCTTGTCTGTCTCCTCTGTCTATCTGTCTACCTGTCTGTCTGTCTCCCTCTGTTATCCTGACTGCTTGTCTGTCTGTGTTTGTGTCTCCCTCCGTCTATCTGTCTGCCTGTCTGTCTATCCATCTCCCTCTGTTTTTCTGTCTGTCTGTCTGACTGTATGTCTGTCTCCCACAGTCTGTCTGTTTGTCTTTCTGTCTATCGTGGGTAAGAATCCCTTTCACTTCTGTCTACCTTAACCCGTGGAAATGACTAACAAGAGGGGAAGATGATCCCACACGAAGTAGCTCTCCTAACCGGATCGGATCCGCATTGCGTCTCTCCCACAACGGGATCAGATCCTTGGAGGAATGATTGAAATCCCTTCTAAGGAACGAAATTTATTGCCTGATGAACGGCAGAGCCAATACGTGAACCATTTTCTGACGGATTAGTGATCTCCGGTTCTTTTGTACGAAGTCAGGGAACTCGAGGCTTTGTATCATATTAGCTTTTTTAGTTTTCTGTTATAAAGAAAAATATTGGGATGGCTATTTATCTGTCCTTGCGCACTTTTTTCTGCCCGCACTTTTTCGGTCCGCCCTCAGATCTTGAAAACTACTGAGGCTAGAGGGCTGCAAGTTGGTATGTTGATCATCCGCCCTCCAATCATCAAACATACCAAATTGCAGACCTCTATCCTCAGTAGTTTTTATTTTACTTAAGGTTAAAGTTACCCATGATCGTGCGTCTGGTACCGCTATAGGTGCAAACAGCACATGCCACCACCGGGCCGTGGCTGAAAGCTTCATGGGCCGCGGATGCGAGTTTCATGGGCCGTGGCTGAGAGTTTTATACAGCATTAAAAGCTGTACAGAAAACTGGATTGTTTAATTGTGAGATTGTCTCGTGGTTTCTTAATATATTATTAAAGAAAGATGTTGATATTCAGGGCTTTGCATCGAAATCTTATCTTGTTTATTGTGAAATTAAATTGTGGTATGTTAATATTATTAAAGATATTGACTTCAGTATTATTATTATAGATGTTTTTAGGTGCTAAGGGCTCATAATTATTTTTGTTTTTGTTTATCATCCAGATACAAATAAGTACTTTGAGGAAATATGATCTTCAGGACGATAGAGTAAATATGCTCACTAGAAACCGAAACTGTTCAAAACTAGGCCTATGTGAGGTAATATGCGAAGTAAATTTCAGAGGAAAGTGCGGTACAAATACGTAAGAGTAGCATGATACAAAATTATAAAGAGAGGAAAACAGAACCAGCGACATAATTTAATGAATAAACAAAGACTCCCAAGCAACATTAAGCTTAGAGGCGCACAAGTTGATGAACTCAATAGGCAATAATTTCAAGTTCGTTGTCAAACTATAAAATGGTTCTAAGGTGAAACTTTCATTCCATTTTAATAAAATACTCAACGTTCATATTCTCTTTCTTCCAGCTTACGTTCCTTAACCCTCTCCTAACAGTTGTTTCAAAATTCTTTTCAGCGCTGACTGACCTCATAGGTCCCAGCGCTTGGTCTTTGGCCTAAATTGTAATTTCCAACTTCTGGCTTATAAACAACCTACTGATCTCCGATGATACGATATGGTTTCGCCTGAACCTTTTTCAGGAAATAGATTCGGTCTGCTTGGCAAAGCTTTGACACAGGACCTTTGTCATTGAGATCAGTAAACGTCCTCTGCCTGTTTCACTGAACAGCGAATGAAAGTTTGCTTCTTTGAAGCAGGATTCAACTTCGGACTAAAGACTGTAAAGAAAGGAAAACTCCAGCGTCTTGGGACAATTATGAAAACGAACAACATAAAAATCTGTTTATAGTACGAAGTACAATAAAGTCTAGTTGCTTGAGCCGTGTGTTCTTCAAGGTTGGTTATAAAGCACATTTATAAATGAGTAGTTGTGACGTAGGCCTATTGACTTACCAGTTGTTGTCAGTTGAAAACGAACCAGATAGAAAGCTAAACGTTTATAATGTGGAGTGCATTAAAGTCTAGTTTCATGGACCGCGTGTTCATTAAGTTGGTTACAAAGCACATTTAGAAATTACTAGCCGTGACGCTGGCCTATTGACTTACCAGCTATTGTCAGTTAAAGGTTTTTTAGTTTTTTTGATAAAGAGGAAAAATCAAATGTTCTTCAAGCACATTTAGAAATTACTAGCCATGACGCTGGCCTATTGACTTACCAGCTATTGTCAGTTAAAGGTTTTTAAGTTTTTTTGATAAAGAGGAAAAATTAAATGTTCTTCAAGCACATTTAGAAATTACTAGCCGTAACGTAGGCCTGTTGACTTATCAGTTGTTCAGTTGAAATAAAAGTTTGTTTTCAGTTTTTTTTAAAGAAAAAAATCACGTAGTCTTTCCACATAATGCATGATGAATAGTTTGATGGATTTATAAAATTTGGCGTTGCAGTGATTGTGTCTGGCATTGTTTGATGTGATCATTCTCTATGCAACACAGTTCTCCAGTCTAGCATTCTCGAAGTTGCAGAGACGCAACACAATTAAGGTCAGACAGATGAACTTTGGGATGTCTCTCTTGTGTTGCTAGTTGCTTCTGTGCACTGTTAAACGAAGTTCAATCTTTAAAAAAAAACTCCCCCCTTAGTCTTGAAAAACTGCCCCCCCCCCCTCCCTTGAGGAGGACTTTGGGCCTCGTAAGTTGGAAGAGGAAGGGAAGATTACCTCAATTTATCCCATGGGGTCACTGATGTATGTCTCGGTGAAACGATGCCTCTGTTTGTTATATACCTTAACCGAAGCAATTTCGTTTCCATTCTAACGGAGAGAGAGAGAGAGAGAGAGAGAGAGAGAGAGAGAGAGAGAGATTCCGCTTGCAACAACAAAAACAACGACAGCTTTCTCTCGTTAATGGCCTGGGAGGGGGGTGGCGTTCATGTTGTAGGCGGGCGTTTATAAGTTTAGTTTTTTCTAAAAGAGTGTGAAGTGTACTTGTCAAGATTCTTTCCTAGTTAAGTAGTCTTTTAAGGAGAGTGTAAATGAATACATTTACGAAATTATGGTTTTCTTCTGTATTTTATAGTTTGAATCTAATTAATGTGAATTTTTTTATATTCCAGTACTCGGTTACATTAATTACAAGAATCTTAATGGGGTTATTGGTCTTCTACCCATCAGGCCTAAAGGTAAGTGTAAGAAATTTGTTCATATATGTATAGAAATCGTGAATTTAATCTGGTTTATCAGAGAACTCTCTAAGCATAGTTTTGTCATGGCAGTGTATATTATGTATATGAGAGAGAGAGAGAGAGAGAGAGAGAGAGAGAGAGAGAGAAAGAGAGAAAGTTTTGACAGTAATCTTTAATATATACTGTATGAACTGTTGTTTTACCTGAAACTCTGAAGTTCGTATTCGCTACAGGTAAATGCATACACTCTAAATATGTATGTTTGTTTATAGCGCAAATATATATATATATATATATATATATATATATATATATATATATATATATATATATATATATATATATATATATATATATATATAAATATAATAATAGCCACAATGCCCTCTTAACTTCTCGAATTCTTCGCGCTTTTTTGGATATGCTTGTAACTACGAAGCCGTGACATCCAAACACAAGAAATTGAAGAGACTTGTGATTTGCCGGTCGCGGGAGACGAACCGGGTCTTCTTAAGCACAAGAAGTTAAGAGGGCATTGTGGCTATCAGAATTACATATGTGTCTGGTAAAAGTGACCAGTAGATTCTATATATATATATATATATATATATATATATATATATATATATATATATATATATATATATATATATATATATATATATATATATATATATATATATGGTACTGCTGTCAGCTGATGTAATGCGTTGGCGATTTGAACTATGAACTGTAGCTTATGTTCTTCAGAATTAAGTAGCAGCAAAGCTATCTTAGTTTTAGAATTTTTGCTTTAGTCTTAAATTAAGGGAATAACGCAGACATTTCAGATAATATCGGGAAAATTAACACTCAGATCGTGTAGGTTCTATCAATAATTTAATAAACATCATTTTCAATATTAATTTTAAAGATTTTAAATTTCTCGTTGACTGCATTAGACCTGAAATGGGGTTTCTCTCAACTTTTACAAGATCCATCAAACTCCCATCTGGTTCGTCCGCGCCCATATCTCCCATTTTCATAACATGCTTAAACCATCTTACGAAAAGGAAGCCATAATAAAGAAAAATTAATGACAATGAAATGCGAATTATGGAATATCTCCAAAATGAAGAACAGGACACAGATATATATGATATGCAGAATTATATTGTAATGATACGACTGGGAGAAAGAGGAAGACGGTTGACTGACTGAATTGTGAAATTTAAGTTGTCAAGCCAAGCACTGGGGCACTTGCGACCATTCCATCCTTCAGGACAGTAAAGGGAGGTAGTTGGAGTGGTTGGACATCAAAATAAAAGAAACTCAGGAATTAAAGGGGATGAAGTACAAGGATCTAAAGGTGGAACTGGGAGAAACCCCACCAGTAGCACCAAGAAGTCATAGTTAGAGAGGTTGGATAGCAAGATTGAACAAAGCAAGCGGGACTGAAGGAGTGATTGCATCTAGGGACCGATGGGACGCTGTAAACACCTATTATAAAAAAAAGCTGGTTCACTTACGGTAGATTCTTGGGCCTACGAGGCGTTTGTTTGGCGGCCTCTGATTGGTTGGTACCGGGAGGTAGGCGGCTCGCTCACTATCCCATTTTCATGTCTGTAGCTCAGAAAACTATATTTATATTTCTTCATTTATCTCACATTTTGCACAAGAAAGGAAAGTTTTGGCCATACCATAGGATTCGGTATTAATTGTACAACTAAATCGTGATTTCCTGAAATCAGTAAGATAAAACACAAAGGAATTACAACGAGTAAAAGTGAAGAGAGAAATATTGAATTCTCTATACCTGTTTTTACTTATAATCGGATTTTGCATCATTCCCACGATCAAGATAAAATAAAACTTGTGTTTTCATACAATAAATTCACCCTGAATACTCTGGTGATTTCAGATTTTAGATGCGTGTTATATGTGAAGAGAAAATGAAGATTATGTCTTATTCTGTTGCATCCGTTCTTGCGAGGAAGAGAAATAAGATGGTTCGCGGGAAGTCAGAGCTGCCTCCTCCTGAACATAAGCTGTTAATAATGAATTCTCCAGACTCCAGGGAAGCGAGAATATAATTTGTGCAATTAATTCAGTAACGGCGACGGTTGTTATTAACATCTGCTTGGAACCGATTTGCTTCGTTAACTCAGGGTTGTGTAAAGTTGTCGGAGGAAATAGCGTCGAGGTGTACATAGCCTATTCCGCAGTCAGGTGACCTTGAAGAGGCGCAGGCGGGAACTGAAGGAAAGTCCGTTCGGACGAAATGACTTGGCAAAGCAGCGACGTGGTCAAAATATTAAAACAATTTCCCCACAAAGTGGTTGGCTTTATATGGAAAATGATTATCACTATGCAGGTTTCAGCTGCTGCAGTCAGTGTGTCGTTTCCTAGCACCGGGTTTGTAATACTACTCAGCTTGGTAGGAGATTCATCTTGGCTGAAAGTAAAATGTCGGGTAATTTGCCCAGTGCAGTTGTGGAATCTTCTTCTGATCTCCAAATATTTCAAGCGAGGAGCAAATTTATACGTGCTCTCTGCTCCTGCTGAATTTCAGGTGTATCGGTTTTATTTTCTATTCCACAATATTTTTTTTATTTATCACACTTTTCTACAACTCTCTCTCTCTCTCTCTCTCTCTCTCTCTCTCTCTCTCTCTCTCTCTCTCTCTGCAAGCTGATATCCCTTGAGAGCCCTCCTGGGTTTATTATAGTCTGTTGACTCTGTCCATAAGGGTTTACAGCTTAAACTTTAAAGAAAGAAAGAAAAAAAAAGGTTCATGTTTATACAGCGGCGACATAGCTGTTTTTACCAGTATCCGATATTTTTCTTTACTTCCTTTCCAGCCCCCATGAGCTTTATTTTGCTGAAGTTGATTTTCAGTCCTCTTCTCTAGTAACTTCCATTGTATACCATTATGGTAAGGCTCCCTTCCCACTCTTCTGGTCATATTTCATCCTTCTGTGAGGATTTTATACATTCTGGGAAGCTTGTGGAGGTTTCCTCTTCTCCTTCCATTTTAATACACTTGTATCTATTTATTAATTTGTTTTTTCCTTTTAATAAGTGAGATCTCTTCTTTCTGTATTTCTCGTGACCCTCTCTTAATTCCTAATGAGCAGCATATTCCTTGGAAGCCTGAATTTCAAGTCAATGGCCCCTGTGGTGGGCTTGTTGCATACGGATAGGGTTCATATTCAGAATAAATAATAAAATAATAATAATAATAATAATAATTTTACTAAATCAATTATCATTCAGAATGCCCCAGGGATTTTTTCCATTTTTCACCTTCCCAATGACCCTTTTAACCTCTTCGGATGTTATATTCTCTATTTGTCCTTCTATTATTATGCGAATATTCTCCCAGTTCCTGTTCATTTCTCCATTCAGAAGACTTCCAAAGCACTGCCTCCATTTCCATTATTTATAGACACTGTCCTCTTTTACAGTCTTAGATTCTTTCTTCAGAAAATTTGCGTCGAGAATATATATCCTCTTTTTCACTGCGCTGCATAGATTGTGATATATCAGCCCAGTGTTTTTTGCGTGCCTCGTCATCGTTTTTTTCTTTGCATTCAGTCGCCCTGTGTTGGTTCTGACGTCGTTTTCCCTGAGACAGGGAAAAAAAAGGAAAACAAAATGTTTGTGCAGTTTTATTCTGAGCTGGAAAGTTTTCCTCTGGTGCAGAAAGAACCCAGGAATGAAAGAGTGACAGCAAAATTAAGGTAAGAGATTGAAAGCTTTCCCACCCTTTCCTTCCCCCGCTCCCCCTCTCCATTTTTAAGAGGGGGACTAGACGATCGATTTATCGGATGGTGAAGCCTTCAATCTCCCCAACTTCCCTACTCCACTTCCCCCCTTAAGAAATTGAAAGACCTAAGGAGAAAAAAAAAATAGAAAAAAAGACATGTTCTTCGCTATCTCTCAGTCTATTCACGGACCGATTTTCTTTCAGCGGATCTTCAGAATTCCTGGAAGCGGAGTGCTTGCAAGCATATAACCCCCAGGCAAGTATTTCAAGTCCGTGCGAAAATAGAAGGAAAGATAGAAGGAAGAATAGAAAGAGGAAGAAGCGCAAGATGCGCATCAAGACGTTTGCCTGCTGATTTTCTCGCGCAGATTTCAGGCCCCGGGGGTTTCTTCGTGTCGCAATCGTCGCTATTATGGGACAGTGAAAGGCAGATCCTGCTTCCTGTCTCGTCTTGAAACGGTGTGTCTGGTAACCTGCTTGTCTCAGGTGAAGAGGTCCCCGTAATGGGGTAGTGCCGTCAGTGCACCTCACTTCGTGGACTGTAGGCATTGCTAAATCTAGGGTGTTTGCAGCATCCCTTCGACCCCTAGCTGCATCCACTTTTTTAGCCTTTTACTTTACCTCCGTTCACGCTTCCTTTCTTTAGTCTTGCTGTTCAACGCTTCTGACTGTTACTGGGGTTTTCGCCCAATTCCACCTTTCTTCAGTTTTGCTGTCTGACACCTCTAACTCTTGCTTCTTTGTACAGTATTGCTGTATGAGTTTGCTCCCAGTTCCACCTTGAAACCCTTGTACTTCATCTCCTTTATTATCGAGATCTCTATATTTCGCTGTCCAACCACTCCAACTCCCCCGTTTTCACTGTCCTAAGCACTGTGTGGCTGAAATTGTGCCAGTGCTTGGCTTGACAGCCTAAATATCACAAATCAGTCAATCATGCGAAGAGATCGGATGGTCCATTAGAAGCTGCCGAAATGCATTAAAACTCAATAAACTTGTATCTGTGGATATAAATTTTTATTAATAACTATCTATACATCTCGAAGTTTGCTAATAATAATGCAGTTAAAATTAAATGATAAAGTTCTTCCTTAGAGATTAACGAAAGGAATTGATGACAATGGAAACTTGGTGTTAATTGTATTGTCACACTCATGCTTGCTTTATTTAGGTACTTTAAAAGAAAAATAGGGTTTTTATTTTTATCTTATTATTATTTTTGTCTTCCTACATATTATTTTTTTTTTTCTTATATATATATATATATATATCATATATATATATATTTTTATATATTATATATATATATATTACTGGCTGTGTGTAGTCCTATGCATGCAAAGATGTAAAATCTACTTGTAAATATTACAAACATAATTCGTAATTTGTTTAGAATAACGAGAAATGGAATTATACTTTTATCTGAATTCACTAAGACAGATAAAAAAGAATAAGAAAACTTCGAGTCGACTTTGATATGATTACGAAAATTACAGTAAGTAACAGAAATACTGTAGTATTGAAAGCAACGCTTATGCGCCTCGACAGATGAAATCCTCCCCTCCTCCTCCCCTACTAAAGGTTGTTACGATTTATCACCTTTAAGACATGAGAAACGCCCCCGCAAGAATCCCCCGGCCCTGAAATATTCATGGAGTTTCAACTCGCTAAATGCCTCTCACAAGACTCCTTGCAAATCGCTAAATCTTGACGATAGATGGCGTTGCTCTCCAGTTAGGAGTTGATTCCTCGCTCCAGACTCCTTGTCAATCGCCAAATCTTGACAATAGGTAGCGTTGCTCTCCAATTTGGTGCTGATTCATCGCTCAAGACTCCTTGTAGATCGGTAATTCTTGACGATAGATGGTAATGCTCTCCAATTCGGTGTTGAGTTGTCAGGTGTCGCCAGCGTTCGTGGACGTTCATTTTCTGTTCGTTTTGCGTTAATAAACAATTCTTTTCCGGTCGTTTTGCATTATGCGTGGTTATCGCTGACCTATTTTAACCCATTCTCCTGTCTCGATCAGGTGTGATGTGTGTCAGCAGAAAGTAGGTTGACTGGTCAGTAAATTCTTTGGATGTTCCCAAATTCTTGAGACAAATGTTTTTATGGGATGATACTGATGCGTCTCTTCTAAGTATTCTTGTCCTCACACGGATAGGTACGTACATATGTACTAAGCAAAATTATGTTTTAATTCTTAACATTATGAAAATTAGTAAGTATTTGTGACTAGGGATAGGGAATATACTCCTGAACACAATTTTGACATTGACCCTTTTAAAGGTCACAGGTCAATTTAAAGTCCACAACATTATGTTTCCAAGATCATAGGCCAATTTAAAGTTCAAAAGAATGTTTGGCTCTGAAGTGAGATAATAATAATAATAATAATAATAATAATAATAATAATAATAATAATAATAATAATAATTTTCCGAGATAACTGCAGACCTAAATTCTGAAACTGTTTGAGAAATTCAGTTCAAATTTACGTAAACACTTTTATACTCTGTCCATTTCCAATCCTAGAAATAGAGGCACTTTAGGCAGTGACTATTTTTTCCTGATATCTTTTTCTACAGATTTTTGATAATCCTGCAGCACATTGCATCTCACGTAGATTGAACTCTCGCTCTAATTGCATTCGTGAAATGTCAAAGTGAAAGTATTTGTCGATTGCAGTATATATATACATGTATATATACTGTATATATATATATGTATATATATGTATAATCATGAAGCTACAAATGTCGCTTAATATCAAATTCACGCTACCTCGGGAGTATCCCGATAGGGAATTATCATCGAAGGGGAATTTATAAGTGATAAATGGATTGGTACTGCCGGGTCGCGATCCCACGTCACAGTACTTATCCAGCAACTCCAGTCGACGTTCAATCCAGTTATCACTTATAAATTCTCCTTCGGTGATAATTCCCTATCGGGATACTCCCGAGGTAGCGTGAATTTGATATAAGTGACATTTGTAGCTTCATGATTGTATATAAATCACGGTGTGATAAAAATTTCATATATATATATATATATATATATATATATATATATATATATATATATATATATATATATATATATATATATATATATATATACTTACATTTATATATACATTAATATTCATATATTTTTTTTCTTGCAGTATTAGAATGAAAGTGCTTTTTTTGTCAGTAATGCGTAGGTGGGTGTCTTCATGTTGCATGCGTCCATTAAGTGCTGCATTACGTTGCATTTTTTTGCATTAAAACGATTCTTATCAATGTTGCAATCATTGCAGGTTTAATTAAGTATCGCTAGACTCATTTCCCTATGGTATTATTATTATTATTATTATTATTATTAGTCTATTTAGAATGATATTACATTGCGTTTCTTACTGTCAAGGTTGCAAGTTCATTTCTGGCTTAATTAAGTATTAATAGATTCATTTTCTTGTGGTATATATTATTATTATTATTATTATTATTATTATTATTATTATTATTATTATTATTATTATTCAGAAAATAAACCCCTATTCATATGGAACAGGCCCATAGGAGCCATTTACTTGAAATTCTCTCTCTCTCTCTCTCTCTCTCTCTCTCTCTCTCTCTCTCTCTCTCTCTCTCTCTCTCTCTCTCTCTCTCTCTTGTCTATTGGCAAGTATCAAAGGTTTATCGTCAGGCACGGAAGCGATTGCGAAAATTCTTATTTTTAAACGAGTTTTGCAAAAGGGAGAATTATATTTACCTTGATTTCACTGAAAGCCTCACAGATTTGAGCTGCGGAAGAAAGAGAATGCTACATAGAATGTTATTCTTACGTTATATCAAGTCAAAGGGGGGTTGTGGGTTAAGAAGGTGTGTTATTTTTTTCATATTTGAAACAACCATGTATACAAAGTATTAAAAGCGTAGGATTATACATCACAAAACAACCTGTATACATATTCAAACAATAGTTGGATAGATTCTTATATACTGGACACAATCTTAGCTTAGCGTAGCATCTTGTGAACAATGCCGAGGTGAGATCTAACATTATTGGTTTCAACATTTCCTCTCTCTCTCTCTCTCTCTCTCTCTCTCTCTCTCTCTCTCTCTCTCTCTCTCTCTCTCTCTCTCTCTCTCTCTTCCCAGCCCTCAGAGGGGTTATTGTTTATACATTTAACCAAAGCAGTAAACGTTCATTGACAATCTTTAGATATTCTTAGTTATCAATATGTTTATGATCAGTATGTTTAGTTATCAATACAAAATATAGTATATATAATTAAAGGATGAAATTAATATTCCTTTATCTTCATATGAACTGAGTAAGAACCAAACACCACAGGCGAGTATATTCTTAGTCGATAAATGAATGAACTTAAGTTAATGAACAGGTTTTATACAGGAAGACTTAATTAATTCGCATAGAATATGTATAAAAAAAGATTAAGTGTTACGTAAGATAATGAAACAGAAAAGATAAATTATTACAAAAGATCCTTTACTTTTTTAAAATTTTAAATCAACCGGCCATCTTGAGTCATTTTTCTTTCCTTCTCGCTTTCACTTCTGACGGCCGTTGTCAAGTGTCTCTGGTCATGTCTGGAGACTGTGCCGCTTCCTTAAGACTTCCTCCTCCTTCTCCTCCTCCTCCTCCTCCTCCTCCTCCTCCTCCTCCTCCTCCTCCTCCTCCTCCTCCTCCTCCTCTTCATGGTGCTCCTACCTCTGTGTGTGTGTCGGTAATGGCGATTGATCGTAATAACGAGTCGGCTGATGCGAGTGATGAGGCAGGTATGTCACCTTTTGGAGTGTCCGTCACTTGTGTCCGTGTCTGTGTGTGTCTGTCTGTCTTTTGTGTCTCCCTCCCATACCCCTTCCCCTTTCCCCTTCCTCCTTACCTCTCTCCTTCCCCCTTCCCCCTCATCACTTTTCTCCTCTTCCCCTTTTTACCCAACTTTTTTTTTAAGCTTCTACAAGAAATCGATCGTCATGCTTACTCCTTCACAGCATTTTGAAGATCTCTCTCTCTCTCTCTCTCTCTCTCTCTCTCTCTCTCTCTCTCTCTCTCTCTCTCTCTCTCTCTCAAAAGTATTGTTAGATAAAGTGAGGGAAGTTAGAAAAAGAACAGAAAGACATAAATGAAGGATTAAAGAAAGGTTGCGAATGGAGGTATCGACTCCAGGTCTTGAGAGTTTAACTGAATGGGTATCTCGTAGGGGAGTAGTGCCGTCAGTGCACCTCACGCTGTGCACTGTAGGCATTGCTTAGGGTTCTTTGCAGCGTCCATTCGGTCCCTAGCTGCAGCTCCTTTCATTCCTTTTACTGTACCTCCATTCATTTTCTTCCGTCTTACTTTCCACCCTCTACTAACAATTGTTTTAATGTGCAACTGCGAGGTTTTCCTCCTGTTACATCTTTCACACCTTTTTACTCTCAATTTCCCTGCATTTATTTTCTACGTATAGGTTCTCAAATTTTACACACACACACACACACACACACACACACATATATATATATATATATATATATATATATATATATATATATATATATATATATATATATTATATATATATATATATATATATGTATATATGTATGTATATATAAATTTATATGTATATATATATATATTATATAATATATATAATATACGTATACATATAGTCATTCCTTTTGCCCTCCATGATTTCTACCATGGGCTTCCTCTCTCTCTCTCTCTCTCTCTCTCTCTCTCTCTCTCTCTCTCTCTCTCTCTCTCTCTCTCTCTCTCTCTCTCTCTCTCTCATGAAGGCATGCAAATGACGTTAATTTCTTTTCCCTAATGTCTGTATCTCTCTCCCTTTGCCATCCCTTTAAATGCTCCATTAACTCATTACACCTCTTTTTATTGCTTTCAGAATTATTCCTTTTTTATTTCGTATTCTCTTTCGCCAGAGCTTCGTATGAATTAAGAGCATTTAGAGAGGGGGAGAAAGGCAGAATGCTCTGAAAAAGTGGCATGGTTAAATAAACAAGGTCATTCAAGCGTTTGCGGGTGATGTATATAGATTTTGGGTTAAAATGCATGAAATGTATTGATTTTTTGCCGGATTGCAAAGATGTTTGTGGAATATTAAGAGAATTTTGGCAATATAAGGGGAATTATTAGGAATTATAATAAAAATTTTAGGAATTTATGGAAATCATTAGGAATTTTAGGGAAATTTTATGAATTATAATAAAATTTTAGGGAAATTTTAGGAGTTTTAGGAAAATTTTAGGAATTCTAGGAAAATTTTAGGAAATATAGGAAAATTTTAGGAATTATAGGGAAATTTTAGGAATTTTATAAAAATTTTAGAAATTTTAGGGAAATTCTAGAAAAATTCTAGGAAAATGTTTTGAATTTTAGAAGAATTTTAGGGGAAGTTTGGGAATTGTAGGAAAATTTTAGAAATTTTAGGACTTTTACGAAATTTAGTAAAATTTCACGGTAAAAGGGAGGTTTTTTTTAGTGGAATTCCTCAGCTCTTGCTGAGAAAATTCGTTTTCAAGACATCCGCCATCTGAGCAAAGGCACCTAAATGTGGCAACGTAGTGGATGAGGTGGCTAACCGGTGTTTACCCTCTACTCCGGCAAGTTCCGTTCTCACAATCTGTGATGTAGTAACATTGATTACAAAACTAACTCCCCTGTCTGTCATTTGCATTAGTCTGTTAACCAGGTTCATTATGTAGATGAAAGCGTATATGTGTGTATATGTATTTTATATATATTATATATATATATATATATATATATATATATATATATATATATATATATATATATATATATATATATATATATATATATATATATACCATGTCAGTAATGTATGTATATATATATATATATATATATATATATATATATATATATATATATATATATATATTAATTATATTAATTATCGCATACACAGTTGTTCTGTGCATTAGTATAATTACTAACAGGACCTCATTCAAACTGGATGGTAGATACCATCCAGTTTGAATGAGGTCCTAATCAGTAATTATATATATATATATATATATATATATATATATATATATATATATATATATATATATATATATATATATATATATATTATGACATGGTATGAATTTTGATAATAACATGGAAAGTTTATTAATATAAGTGATTTACACACATAGTTTCTGTTTATATATACAACATATATATATATATATATATATATATATATATATATATATATATATATATATATATATATATATATATATATATATATATATATATATATATATATATATATATATATATATATATATATATGCATTGTGTGTCTGTGTACATGATTCTGCATGTTAATGTGTTGATATATACCGTATATGTATATATATATATATATATATATATATATATATATATATATATATATATATATATATATATATATATATATATATATGACCATGTACATGATTCTGCACCTTAATGCCAAGTATTTATGTTGTTTTTTTTTATACATCCGTCCCAAGATATCTCACATTGCATTATGACGCTGTATGTGGGAGTTTGTAATGACGCCCTAATGTGTTCTTTGAGAGGAAAAAACCTTTTCTCCATCTTGTTATGCAGCATCTTCTTTCTTTCTCTCTCATAATAATCGTAGAAGAAGAAGAAGAAGAAGAAGAAGAAGAAGAAGAAAAAGAGGTCTTCCCGGAAACGCCCACGTTAATGGTTGTATCTGGGCCGTTGTGCAAATGAGGGTTGTATTTTGGCAGAGGTTTAACAAGGTTGCATATTTCAAACGAATTAGGTAAGACTTTTAAAAGGGGTTACCCTCGTCATTTTATTACTGACGTAAGGCTTCTATAAATTAGTTGGGTGTTCTCTTAATATGTGCGACTTTTAGTTTTCTATAAAAGAAAACTATTGTGCCGGCTTTGTTCGTCTGTCCGCACTTTATTCTGTCTGCACTTTTTCTGTCCGCCCTCAGATCTTAAAAACTACTGAGGCTACAGGGCTGCAAATTGGTATGTTGCTCATCCACCTCCACTCGTCAAACCTAACAAATTGCAGCCCTCTAGCCCCTCAGTAGTCCTTATTTTGTTTAAGGTTAAAGTTAGCCATAATCGTGCTTCTTGCAATGATATAGGATAGGCCACCACCGGGCCGTGGTTAAAGTTTCATGGGTCGCGCCTCGTATAGCATTATACCGAGACTACCGAAATATAGATCTATTTTTGGCGGCCTTGATTATACCCTGTACAGAAAATTTGATTGCGCTGAAGAAACTTCGGCGCATTTTTTATTTGTATAATATAAGAAACAACTCAAAATATGGTGCCCGTCGGAGTATATTAGTGATAATGAACCTCATTAAGTAAATAAGCCCAACTCATTTCGATTAATAGCAGTATGTCTCATTTTTTTTTTAAATTAAGTTTGATATTATTAACTCCGCCCTTCTATAAAATAGTCGGATTTTCTCTAATCGGTGTGAGAATTTAATGTAAGAAATAACGTAAATGAATGTGGTACCGGTCGAAGTAAATTAATGATAATGGACCCCACTAAGTAAATAAGCTAAACTCTGCTCGAGTACTGGTAGTATGTCTCAATTTTAAAGAAGTATAGGATATTATTAGTGTCTCATTATTAAAGAAAAATTTGGGATATTAGTAGTATGTCTCATTTTTAAAGAAATGTAGGATATTATTAATGTCAAATTATTAAAGAAATTTGGGATATTAGTAGTGTGTTCCATTTTTAAACAAATTTGGATTATTAGAAGTGTCTCATTTTTAAAGAAATGTGGGATATTATCAGTGGCTCATTTTAAAAAAAAAATTTGGGTATTGGCGGTGTGTTCCGTTTTTAAAGAAATCTGGGATATTAGTAGTGTTTCTCATTTTTAAAGAAATCTGGGATATTAGTAGTGTTTCTCATTTTTAAAGAAATGTAGGATGTTATTAGTGTCTCATTTTTAAAGAAATTTGGGATATTTGAAGTGTGTGTCATTTTTAAAGAAATTTGGGATATTCGAAGTGACTCAAAAAGAAATTTGGGATATTAATAGTGTGTCTCATTTATAAAGAAATTTAGGATATTAGTAGTGTGTCTCATTGTTAAATAAATTTAGGATAGTGGGGTGTCTCATTTTTAAAGAAATTTAGCATATTAGTAATGGGTCTCATTTTAAAGAAATTTAGGATATTAGTAGTGTGTCTCATTTTTAAAGAATTTTAGGATATTAGTAGTGTGTCTCATTTTTAAAGAAATTTAGGATATTAGTAGTGTGTCTCATTTTTAAAGAAATTTAGGATATTAGTAGTGTGTCTCATTTTTGAAGAAATTTAAGATATTAGTAGTGTGTCTCATTTTTAAGAAATTTAAGATATTAGTAGTGTGTCTCATTTTTAAAGAAATTGAGGATAATAGTGGTTTGTCTAATTTTTACAGAAATGTAAAATATTAGTAATGTGTCTCATATATAAAGAAATTTAGGATATTACGATGTCCCAGGATTATATTGCGTTCAAGTAGATCGGAGAGTCCTGTGATAGTCTTTGTAGAACACTGCTCCCTTGGATAAGTTAAGTCAGGACTGCCAACATGCAAAATATTCGTTAAACACTTAACAAAAAGTGGTTCATAGTTGTGCGCGTTCTTTGATCTTATGAACCGTGCGGAAAACAGTTTTCCGTCATCTTTTACTGCATTTAAAGTTGGCATTTTACCGCATGAGTCCAGATTCAAGAATTGCTTCTTAGCATGTTTATTTTTATAGATATTTTTTCCAGAGATGTACAGAGGGGACCAAACCGATGATAAACTTTATATCTTTTTTCTTGTTAAGAAAAAGTTGAGAATATATCATGAATGGTTTTTCCGGCATCACCAGAGAGAAGTTTTTTATCACAAGTTCCTCATAATCGTTATCTCCGATTTTTTTTTTCGAGTGGAGTGCGGACGGAAAACGTTTTTTTTTTTTTACTATTTATATCATCATCAGCATTAACACTGTTTTTACTTTTGTTTTTGCTTATATTGCCTTTTTTTCAGCGTTATGTTGTTTCCTCTCGTTTTGATAATGAGATAGCTTTGTCTATATAATGAAGGCTTTGTGAGGAAAAAAATTGTTGTTAATGAGAAATTAATTTATAGAACTCCTGATATTTCTTCTATTTATTTTTTTAACAGTTCACTTGGATGCTTAATTTTATAGTTACGAAATATGTACAGTAAATTCTACAAAAATTGAAAAAGAGAAACACCATATTTCAGATAAACTGTTATTCATTATAATTCCAAAGTATCCTTGCCATTTTATTTATTACTATGCAGATTACCAGCAAATGAAACAAGTAAAAAATGCGCCGAAGTTTAATAGGCGCAATCGAGTTTTCTGTGCAGCGTGTAATCAAGGCCACCGAAAATAAATCTATCTTTCGCTGATCTCGGTATAATGCTGTATGAACCGCGGCCCATGAAACTTTGAACACTGCCCGGTGGTAGTCTGGCCTATATCGTTACCAGATGCACGATTATGGCTAAATTTAACCTTAAATAAAAATAAAAACTACTGAGGCTAGAGGGCTGCAGTTTCATATGTTTGATGATTGGAGTGTGGGTGATCAACATACCAGTTTGCAGCCCTCTAGCCTTAGTAGTTTTTAAGATCTGAAGGCGATCAGAAAAAGTGCGGACATAAAAAAGTGTAGATGGACAGACAAAGCCGGCACAATAGTGTTCTTTTCAGAAAACTAAAAATCCTTCATTTTTAGGGGTTTTGCAGTAATATATAGCTTCATTCCTTTTCTGTCTGTAATTTAGTGTGATTCAGCATGTACCTTAAATTGCAATTTCTGTAAATTGTTATACAATTGAATATTATCATCTAATGAGACTTCTTGTCTACATTTTCGTAAATGTAATTTTTTTGTTTAGAGTAGACTGAAAATTAAAGGAAAATTCATGTTACACACAGCGGGATATATTGGTGATATGTAATCAGTACTGATATTTAACTGCTAAACGATTATGCTTAAAGAATTAGTGTGGTTGTTCTCATACTTTAGTAAAACTCTACTTATATGAACGCTTATTGAGGGAAGTCGAATGTCTTTACATACTGACCAATATTTCAGACTCTCAAGATTTTTCAGTTTACAGTGAATTCCATCGAGTGGCAAAATATGCTGAAAAAAACTCAGGAAATGAGTCTAATAATCATCTTTTTATTAAAGAGTATGTCATGATTATGTTACATTATTTTACATTATCAATGTTAGCGATCTTATTTCAGTGTCATAAGTTTATTACCTCATTTTTAAGGTTACAGATTTTTTACGTTATATTCAAGGCCACAGATGGTTGACCTCATTTTCAAGGTTACATTGTTGACCTCATTTTCAAGGTTACATTGTTGACCTCATTTTCATGGTGATAGATTGTTGACTTAATTTTCAAGATTACATTGTGGACTGCATTTTCAAGGTCACAGATTGTTGACCTCATTTTCATGGTGATAGATTGTTGACTTAATTTTCAAGATTACATTGTGGACTGCATTTTCAAGGTCACAGATTGTTGACCTCATTTTCATGGTGATAGATTGTTGACTTAATTTTCAAGATTACATTGTGGACTGCATTTTCAAGGTCACAGATTGTTGACCTCATTTTCAAGGTTACATTGTTGACCTCATTTTCAAAGTCATAGATTGTTGGCCATATTTTCAAGACAACAGACTGTTGCCTCATTTTCAGTTTCAAGGTCACAAATTGTTGACTCATTTTCAACATTACATTGTTGACCTCATTTTCAAGGTCATAGATTGTTGGCCATATTTTCAAGACCACAGACTGTTGCCTCATTTTCAGTTTCAAGGTCACAATTGGTGACTCATTTTCAAGGTCACACTGTTCACCTCACGTCATTTTTAAGGTCACAGATTGCTGACTTCAGTGACTTTTTCACTTAATAATGTACGCGAATATCTCTTGTACTTCAGTAACTCTATAATTGGTACTCTAAAATAAATGATCGCATTTTAAGCAAATCTGTCTTTCGGAAAATCGTTACAATATTGTCGATCTTATTTCCTTTTAGATAAATAACGTTATGTATAATACATTATGCACATATATATATGTATATATATGTGTGTGTGTGTGTGTGTGTGTGTAGATGTAATTCCTTGTATGGCTAACATGTATTTCAACTGTCTTCCCGCATTTTTGAACATTTTGAAACAGATTTGATAAAATGAGAAAACTCTCGCTAAAAAAAAATCAGACGGAAAATGGCTCAAGTTACGACTAAATAAAAACGGATCCCTAGAAGTATAACAGACTTAAGTAACTTGAGTAACTTAATATTTTTTACACTGAACTTTGTAATTCAAAGCTCATATTCCCTTAAGTTTATATAAAAAGCAGTTGTTTTATTGGTTTCGTTTCATCGTAACCAGGTCCGGATAAAAAAAAAAAAAATTAGGGAGTTGGTGGGGTGGAGGAGGTGTGTTTTGGGTACGGGGGAGGGGAGTTAGAAAAATCCTGTTCAAACAAACAAGCAAAAAAAAAAAATTATTTCAAATTGGTTTAACTAAGTGTGAATTAAACACATATTGAATGCCTAGTTAATGGGACAGATACTATTGACTACTATGCATGTAATTATAATGAATAGTTCATTCATAGGTCAGTCTGTATGTCCAGTTGTACGTAGATAGTGAATCTCAAATACGCTTAGTGTAACTTGGCAATTACGCAAACAGTAGTCTCTCTCTCTCTCTCTCTCTCTCTCTCTCTCTCTCTCTCTCTCTCTCTCTCTCTCTCTCTCTCTCTCTCTCTCTCTCTTTCTCTGAATTATCTTTCTATAAAATAATTACATTTAATCGGGTAATTTTTTCTGTAGACATTATGTGACTGCTTTAGAATACTACAGACATACGGGATATTCTCTCTCTCTCTCTCTCTCTCTCTCTCTCTCTCTCTGAATTATCTGTCTGTAAAACAATTAAATTTAATTGGGTAATTTTTATATAGACATTATATAATTACTTTTGAGTCCTTCAGGCATACTAGTAATCTCTCTCTCTCTCTCTCTCTCTCTCTCTCTCTCTCTCTCTCTCTCTCTCTCTCTCAGAAGCTGGGAACCTCCATGATGTAAACCAAATTGCGTTTTTAAGGGAGCAAAAAATCATAGCGTGAATCTCCGGTTTCCAAGTCCTGGAAATAGCTTTCAGACCGTCTTGCCAGAAATCGATATCCAGTTACGCTCTGCAAGTCAGTGATTCTTTCGGTCCTTGCTTTTGTAAATGAAAATTTTCGCGAACCACAACTGCTGCTACTTATTCTGCTGCTACTGCTACTACTGAATTTGTAAATAAAAATATTAAAGGGTCACAACTGCTACTGCTTATTCTGCTACTACTACTGCTGCTGAATCTACGACTCGTACTGCTACTAAGACTGTTTTTATTAGTAAAGACATACTTTTGTATCAGGCGACATCCAGTGACGCTCTGCAAGTCTAAGATTTTTTCAGTCCTTGCTTTTGTAAATAAAAATATTAAAGGACCATAGCTGCAACTGCGTATGCTGCTGTTGCTGAATCTGCTACTCGTACTGCTACTACGGCCGTTATTATTAATAAAGATCTTATGAAAAAATATTCAAGGACCATAACTGCTTCTGCTTATTCTGCTACTGCTGCTACCGCTGAATCTGGTACTAAGACTGTTATTATTAATAATGATTGTTAATAAAGATCATATAAAAAAATATTCAAGGACAGCAACTGCCACTGCTTATTCTGCTACCGCTGAATCTACTACTCTTACTGCTACTAAGACTGCTACTATTAATAAAGATCTTATGATACTTGTTTTGTCTATGTAATGTTACTTAACGTCTTAATTTCATAAATACTAGATTGATTGATTGATTGATTGACTGATGGCTACCAAGACTGGCGTCACAACGTCTGGTTTATTAACGCTGTCATAAATACTACGAATGCAGGAAATAGCCGTTGGAATGTGCGTTCCTAGCTTCTGGTTTGCCTACGCGACCTTCCTTAGCTTTGTTACCTTCTTCTGTGTTCCCAAATTCTCCGTTCTTTCCTCCTAGACACTGGCCTCTGACACTATGGGAGGTCTAAACCCACTGGCACCAGTACAAGTGTTGCTAAGCCAAAATGGTTTTCATTCAGGCTTTTTCCTCTGTAAATTCTTCTAACAAAATGTGACCTTGAATAAGTCAGTAAGCAATGACGTTGTTCTCATTGTATGCAAGTATGTATGTATGTATGTGTGTGTGTGTATCATTCGTTTCCTGAGATAGCCCTGTTACCATTCAATGGCTGTTTTTCTTCCCTTTCTTTTTATTCTATGGAAGCCATCTTTTCAACTTAATAACCATTTAAGCTTGTTCCATGTTCCTTGCTAGTTTTACTTGTCATCCATTGTCATCCATGAATCTTAAACTGATTCTGCCCCGTCATGCAGATCAGAAACATTTCGTTGATAGTTTTATCTCTGATTCATTTGCTGTATTGAAAGTATCTCATGAATCACTGAGGATTTCCGGAGGTAAGTGAGAACTAAAGCTAAGTAGGGCTTTTATGGCACAGAATTCTTGATGACCTTTGTGGCGTTCCTAAAGGGAACTCTGAGGACCCTTAATTTCTTCCGAGTTTGACAGATTGGGCTCATGTTTTCGATATTTTATCAAGGGTGCCATTGGCAGACCAAGCCAGGAGGTTTTGTGTTTTACCCAGTCGAAATATTGGCACCAGATGCTCTCTCGTTTTGGCCTATCTTAACTTCAAAAGGATCGCGTAGTTTTTGTTTGTGTGTCTGTGCGTGTGCATGATGTAAATTTTCGTGGTGATAAATGAGAAAGCAAATTATTTAACACATTTTCACGTTTTTCGTTTAATTACGTTGGGATTCGAGTGTAAAAACTTATATTTCGTACACTTAAATTTCATCCACATAAATTTCAAACAAATATTTCTTTAAAGTTATTAAAAGTTTTACAATGATATGAGGTATTAGATTCAACGTCATATACACAGTCCTGTGTGAATTGGAAGTCTGGTATGCTGACAAATATCTCTAAATTATTTCAGTGTCTTACCATTAGAAATCCGTTAACGGAGGAGATTAAGTCTGTTAATCTTGGAGGATTTAAAAAAAAAAAAACATTTTTGCGAAGCTGACGTATTACCGTTTCGGCCGCAGTGAAAGCATCACACTTAAACAAAAATTTTTTGCGACGCTGACATATTTCCAATTTTGCCACAGTAACAGTATCACACTTATGCAACCCCACTACCTTTGCAATTGCAAATCGGCGCCGGTTCCCCGCTGTTCGCGCCTCGGTCTTTGAGCACGGGTATTGCATTGCAGGTTGAAAACCATTAACGGAACAAATCACTTTAGGAAATGTGTTTTACCTCCGTCGGAAATTGCAGAGGACAAGTGTTTATTAACTTGCTCCCTCCTGGGAAATTCCCCCGTACCTAGAGCGTTCTTAATTACCTTCGGGGCTGGCTCTCTCTCTCTCTCTCTCTCTCTCTCTCTCTCTCTCTCTCTCTCTCTCTCTCTCTCTCTCTCTCTCTCTCTCTCTCGATTTTGCAGGGTTTTTGCCAGGCTTTCTTCATATACTTTACTTGTATGTATGGTTTTCAATTGTTATGCTCTCTCTCTCTCTCTCTCTCTCTCTCTCTCTCTCTCTCTCTCTCTCTCTCTCTCTCTCTCTCTCTCTCTCGATTTTGCAGGGTTTTGCCAGGCTTTTTACATACAGTACTTTTCTTGGCTGTATGGTATCCAATAGCTATGTTTTTATATATATATATATATATATATATATATATATATATATATATATATATATATATATATGTGTGTGTGTGTGTGTGTGTATATATATATATATATGTATGTATATATATGTATATATATACATTATATATATATATATACAGTATATATATTTATATATGTATATATATATATATATATATATATGTGTGTGTGTGTGTGTGTGTGTGTGTGTGTGTGTGTACAATCACTCAAAAATGTTTTGCAACATACTTCAAAACTTTTCGGACAACAGCTTATAACAGCGACATCTGGCCCTATTTGGCAACTCAGTTGTAAGCGCATGAAACAACTGAACGCTAGTGGTGGGTCCGAGAAATTACCTGCAGTTTCCCGTAAACGGGGCTTTTTCTGATACTGCTTATTATTGTCATACTTTACTGAATTAAAGGATGTTACTATAATACTTCAGAGGTCATCGCTGTTCTTATGTTGTAATATTTTCATCTCCAACTGCCATCACTATCGTTGTTTTATCTCCTTCGTATGTGTGAACTTTGTAGACATAGGCCTACGACTGTTATAAGTTGAACTATTAGTCTTATTAACATCAACAAATACGACTTTTGTAAAGATTTGCTTGCACATTATTGTTAATCAAATTTTTTAATGACTAATCCTATGTATATTGTGAACTAGTGAAACTTAGTATAAAATATACTGAACTAGACTAATAGATTTCACGTCTATTTTTGTAATACATAGAATTTAATCACGCGCACACACACACACACACACACACACACACACACACACACACACACACACACACACACACACACACACACACACACACACACACACATATATATATATATATATATATATATATATATATATATATATATATATATATTATATATATATATTATATATAATTCCGTTACCATGTGTAATTTCTCATTTCTTTCATTGCTACTTAGGCCTATCATTTTGATGCCTCTTATGAAGTTAACTGAATATATAACGCCTGTTTTTGTATTTCTTATCATCTAAGTTTCTAAAGAATGAAGATTAGCAAGAAGTTCAACATTAATTTAGTTAATGCTAAATGCCAGCAGTGAAGAAGACTACCATGCTCATCAGTGGAGAATGTCTCCTCCTCATCGCAAAAGACGACTCTTACAGAAGTCATCGTCCACTGGATTATATTATAACGCAAACCCTAACCTCTGTTCTTTGTGTTTCGCTGATATGAAATGTTTCTTGGTAGGAGTATGATGAAATAATATCTTGGTTCTCATGTAGCCTGTTACGGATGATTTGAGCAGGGAAAGCGTAATGTTCTCTCTTTATAGCAACATCAGTTGTCATGGGAGTTAGGAGGAGCTCCTTCAGTGATCATCCGATGATGGTCCTTAACAGTAGTGCAACAATGGGGTCGTCCTCCACTTTTTACAATGAATTTATCATATTTCCTCGTTCTCTCTGTTGTTGTATCCCTCTATACATGGTTGTTTTATTTACGCTAAGCTGCCGAGCAATATCTACAATAGACATTAGTCTTATGCAAGCTAATGATTATGGTGCGGCTGAGTGTTGCCCATCTTATCGGTGCAAGTGACGAGACAGTTTAGTTCAACTTTCCCGCCCGAATGTGGAGTCACATGATAACATAGACGTTATGAGATTTTTTCTTTTTTGTTTTTGACAACAATAATGGTGGAATTCTTTCTTTATTTATATATAATTTCATTGATGATTATTCAATATTATTTTATTAGTCAATAAGCTTTTATCCGGATTCGAAATATAGTTTCTTCTTTTACACTTTTGCCCAATCATCTGAAGTGAAATTTTTCAAGATGTTTCGTCATTTTTTCATAATATGAATTTTTCACTCACCATTCTTTTTTATATTGTTAACCGTATGATTAATAACCAAAGTCGAATAAGAAAATTACATTTCCTTGTAAATATCAAAAGAACAAATTACTGTTAGGTGAACGAAAACTTCTGGAACATGTTGCAAAACATTTTTGAGTGACTGTACACACATATATATATATATATATACATATATATATATATATATATATATATATATATATATATATATATATATATATATATGTGTGTGTGTGTGTGTATATATATATATATATATATATATATATATATATATATATATATATATATATATATATATATATATAATTATATACAATTATATACATTATATATATATATATATATATATATATATATAATTATATACATTATATATACATATACGTGTTTTTATTTTTTTATTATTTATTCACTAACAAGCTTCTGTTGCAGACATTCCATGATACTTGCCTAATAATTTTAACGAACATGCTTGCATTATGAACGAGTTCTTTATCTGCCGTCAGTTTTAAGAATTCTGTGGTTTGAATGAGTTATTCTTAGTGGTTTGTTATCAATGCTTGTGCTTTTAAAAAACGATTTTATTTTTTCAATTTTGGTTTACTGTTTTTAGTTTTCTAAAAAGAAAACTATTGTCCCGACTTTGTCTGTCCGTCCGCACTTTTTTCTGTCCGCCCTCAGATCTTAAACACTACTGAGGCTAGAGGGTTGCAAATTGGTATGTTGATCATCTACCATCCAATCATCAAACATACCAAATTGTAGCCCTCTAGTCTAAGTAGTTTTTATTTTACTTAAGGTTAAAGTTAGCTATAAACGTGCTTCTGGCAACAATATAGGATATGCTACCACCGGGCCGTGGTTAAAGTTTCGTGGGCCGCGGCTCATACAGCATTATACTGAGACCACCGAAAGATAGATCTGTTTTCGGTGCCCTTGATTATACGCTGTAACGGCTGTACAGAAAACTCGATTGCGCAGAAGAATCTTCGGCGCAATTTTTATTTGTTTTTCCACCCTTTCATTGGCGTCTGATTATAGATTATATTAAGAAAAAAAATATTCATGTGTTAAGAGTATTTGTGGAAGTAATATTTGTGTTTATGATAAGAATACTTGTGGTAAGAATATCTGTGTTTGTTTTAAGAATATATTTTCTTTCTTGCGAAATATACATTTGATGAGGGATGACGATACATTTATAAATTTATAATTTATGTTTAAAGTTCATGTAGTACACCATTTCACACTTTAGATGGGACAATGTTTCCATAGTCATTGACAATTCACAAACGTTCTTGACATTTTAACATATTTATTGACAGTTATTTTGTAAATGATAAAGTGATAAGTCTTTGACATTGTATCGTAATTGTTTGAAATCGTTTTGTCACACTATTAAATGACAAACAACATTTGAAAAGGACAACAAGAAAAATGTTTGACAATTTAATTTATCTAATTGACAGTTAACAAAAAGTTTATATATATAATTGAAAATCAACTTTTACATTTTAATGACTTTGCAATATCATAAATATCCTTTTCTGCATATTGTATCCATAATTTACTTTATTTTCAAATTCGTGATTATTTAAACTTGCAATTGTAGAATTTAATCCCAGATATCTTCACGGGCAATGCATCTCCGTAGATATGCATCAGAATGGCGGTAGTTACTGAACTTAGCATCAATGCCAGGAATTGATGCTTTGATTGCTTGTTTGAAGTTGCTCTCTATACACTCTTAGGGTTAAGCATGTGCACATGATCAACGATGTTTTGCAACCGTTTAACAGACACCTTGAGAATAAGCAATTCTCGATAGGATTAAAAAAAAGGCGAGTGCGGCGGAATCCTTTGATAAATAAGCCTGTCTAGATCTTGCTCGATTCCTGCATGACAAGGTGCGTTGTCCATATACACCACTGCGGGGTTGGGACCCAACACAGCATCAGGAGAGGTCATGAAATTCCTCTCTTTAGTCACAGATGTTTAATTCCAGTAGAAGACAGCAACATTGGAGATGGCAGCGATCAAAGTTATTACATCTATTGACCCTTTGTCCCCGAAGGCTCGTCCATATGCCCTGCTTGTGTACAAGTTGTAGCCAGTTTCATCCACATAGATACGATGTTTTACTTCTTGGCATAAAGTGAATACGTTGCACGAGTGGCTTTGATCTGCTCTGAGTTGGTTTGGGAACATTATGTACCTGCTTCAAAGTTAAAAGTTCACCATCTAAAGCTTGCGATATGGTTGTGGACTCTAGGCTTGTCTGGAAAAGTTTCATACAAATCATCGTGGAGTTGACGAATGGAAATGGTGGGTGTAGC